>NC_089202.1:29388190-29475690 GCF_963930695.1 Labrus bergylta
AATATGGTAAAAGAGGCGTGACATTTCCGAGAACCGTGCTGAGCGACTGACCAATTAGCTGACAGGCCGACCAATCAGATCAGACTTGGCACACATGGGGACTCTGAACGTGGGCACTTCAGAGCCTTAGAAAGAGAGTCAGAAGCGAGCCGGTGCACGGAGCGGCAGTTCATGAAAACAGACACTTTTTTAGAACTTTAGCTATTGTGAACATACTTTAGTAGGTACATAGATTAAATATATGAACCCCAAAAAGGGCAAAATATGGGCTCTTTAAAAACACAAAGTGCAGTACATTAAAAGAGGACTTAAAAACAACAGTTTCTAAAAAGGGGGGGTCTATTTGACTTTGCTCAGAATGGTTATTGCAGAGGGAATGAAGGATTTTTTGTAGATGTTTTTCCGGGCCAGAGGGATGTTGTAGCGTCTGCCTGATGGCGGTAACTGGAAGGAGTGGTGGAGGGGGTGAGAGGGGTCCTCTGTGATCAGGGTGGCTCTCCTGATTACAAAGCGATTATACAGTTTGGAGAGGGTAGTTTGTGGAGAACAGATCATTTTGCTGGCCTGATTAACGATGCGGGAGAGTTTGGCTTTGTGTTTGGTGGTGAGGGAGTTGTACCAGGATGAGATGTTATTAGTGAGAGAGATTCAATTGATTGAAGTGATTGGTAAACCAGAGTTAAAATATGTTTGCTGACATGAAAAGTCCTTAGTTTCCTCATCAGGTGGAGTCTCTGTTGTGATTTCTTGTAGACAGAGTCAGCATGCTGTGAAAAGGAGAGACAGGTGTCAAACTCTGTTCCCAGATATTTAAAAGAAAGAACCTGCTCTACAAGCTGACCCTGGATTGTGAACGGTTGGAAGAAAGGCAAGGTAGGAGATAGGTGTAATTAAGAGAAATATCTGGATCCTCCTGATGGTTCTGCCCTGCTGGATCTGAACTCTTGTGTTTGCACTACTGTGGAGGAAGATAAATGTCTGCAGCACCAAGATACATTTTCCTACAGGGACAGCAAGTGATCATTATTCTAAGGTGTCATATTGTATCATACTGTATCTGTCGTATATTTTCTTGTTGTATTAATTCTGTTGTATCACATGGTATTGTGTCCTATTTAATGGCATCTCAATGTGTTGTATCTGATCATATCTGTGGTATTGAATTGCATCATCTTTTCGAGTTGTGTTGTGTCATATGGATCGTATAGAACCATATTTCAAACTATTTATCGTATTGTATATATTGTATCTTATCTTACTGTATCATATCTTATCGTACCAGATTGAATCGCATCTTCTTGTATCGTAACATAACATTGGAATTATTAGCTGCTAACTATCCTTTCAAATTGATTTTTATTGATTTTTCTTGGATGCATCTTCACATTGCAATTACATGGCACAACAGTACATTTGAACTAAAAACATCCATATTAGGTCGATACAGAAATGAGTGTGAACATTAGTGGTGTGGGGAAAGAATGTACCGAAACCCCCACACTCGAACTGTAAAATAATAATAATAATAATAATAATAATAATAATGATAAAAGTCCAGAAGAAAGCATACAAGTACAAAACAAACAAACACAAGGACAACAAGCATACAGACAATAGAGAGGACAAGAGATAAAGAGACACACACAGACTTACAAAAGGGGGGGGGGCAATTAGCTGCTAACTATCGGTTATGAAAATTAAATTTAAAAAAAAAGAAACAGCTACGTCGCTATCCCTAAACATTGCCTGAGTGTCCTTCCAATCAACAGTCTATAATAATTTTATCCTTCAGTATTGTATTGAATCTGTCTTATCGTATGGCATCGCAATGTAAATGTCCGTGTTGTTCGGGTTCTATCACTTGTTATATTTTGGGGACTTAAAGACTGATTCTGAATTGTCTTTATCTTCAGTAGATTTCTTCAGTGAAACTTGCTGCATTGGCTGCAACATAGTCCCTGATGGATCAAAGTGCCTCCACTAAAACTTCTGGTTTCTGTCACTGACAGACTCAGATAGTTCTTCTAAGTGTCTGACTACGTTACAGAATTGATCCCAGAGATAAACCTGTTGTTGATAAAGAGGGAAATGTTTTTTTGTATCCTGAAACAGCTGTTACATCACTCTTTCTCTAAGACACCAGACTCCATTGACATAAACAGAACCTGGGATTCTATGGTCGACTGCTGCTTGGATTGATGAGATTTTTGTATTTGTGTTACAAAAATATTGTGTTAGATTGAAACTGACTAAACGAAAACAAAGTCAAACAACAACAGAGACAGAACCAGAGACTGAGGAAGTAGTCGACAAACAACTCGTGTGCTCTTCAAAGTAAAATTACCTTTTTTGGCAATAGAGTTTGGTAGCGTTGAAGAGTGTGAAGTGTGAAGTAATCGATCTTTCTCTACTTTAGCTGTAACCATAGAAACACCTTCATAAGTCAAAAACAGTAGGACCCAGTAAAAGTACAGAAATGTCCCCTTTATCGTTTCAAGGATAAAAAATGACCTGCTTTTTCATCTTCACCCTTCCACTAGTTGATTTTTATTTTTTGTTTTACATAAAGGTGACCATCTTGGCCGAGGAGAACTGTAAGTTCCTGTGCTGGTCTCGAGAAAGACTCACGTACTTCCTGGAGTCCGACACCTTCCTCAACGAGGTGTTCAGGTACCTGATCGGGAAAGACATCACCAACAAGCTGTACTCTCTGAACGACCCCACGCTCAGCGACAAGGTGCGTTCAAGGACAGCTGCGTCATTAAATCAAACCCCAGAGAAGAACTGATGATGTATAAAATAACAATGAGGATGATGATGATGATGATGATGATGATGATGATGAATGTGTCCCAGGCCGTGAAGAAGATGGACCGGCAGCCCAGCCTCTGCTCCCAGCTCTCCATGATGCAGATGAGGAACAGCATGGCGAGCACCAGCGACACCGACGACGTCCTCAACCAGATCATGCAAAGAGGATCGGCCGGGTCATCGATCCGTGAGTCATCAGCCAATAGGATGTTTGAGTCTGTTTCAAGGTTACCCTTAAATTTATCAAACGAGTTTACAGATGCACAAAACCCAACGACTCGTCCACTTCCTCGAGGCCACCCCAACCCAACAAGGGTTAGGTTTAGGGTTTGGGGACTACCTTCCCCGAGTCGGGGTCGAGGTCATTTGCTGACTTTGTTCCTGCCTCCTTCCTTGGATTTGGTAGCCATATTTTTAGGCTCCCTCTTTGAATTTGAACTCTGATTTTAGTTACCTGTGGTCATTGAAAGTTGAAAGGGCAGACATTCAGCCGGGACGCCCCGAGAGGTAACCCTGCATGGGTTCTGGGTCTGATAAATGCACCCATCCTCAATGTTCAACATATATGCCACAGTTATCAAAGGAACCACAACTGGACCAAGGCCCGGGTTGGGAACCAAGTCGATTAAATATGAAAACATGCGACACAGCGTTCCCATTTCAGGCTGAAATAAAAAACAGTAATTTAGATTTTCATGATGTCAGATTATTGTAAGAGTGAAAATGGGATATGCAAATAAGTTAGAAACATATGTTTATATGTTCTTTCTCTATGCAGACATAACTTTAGTATGTTCTTAAATGATTGCTATAATGTTGGTTACAAGTGTTTACAGTAATGTTAATATCCTGTTATTAGGTAGGCCACCTAGTGGGCGCTGTTCAGGCAGGAGTGGGCTGTGTAGGGAGGGAGGAGAAGAAGAGATGTGGTGGAATGTACCGTGCGTCGGAGAAGCTGACTAAAGTTACGAGAAAGACCCAGAACGTGTTTGGACTGATTTATTCCTTCACATACACCCACGTTGCTTACATTATGTTCCTAAACTTCAGCTGTGACTGACCTGAAAGAATTTTGCTGAGGGTCTACAAAGTTAGTGGCCTAGTGGTTAGCTTGCCCGTCCCATGATGGAGGCCACTGTCCTCTTTCCCCTATCTCTGTCTCCCTGATTTGCGACTCTTTCCACTGTCCTGTGTCTCAAAGAAAGGCGTGAAAGTCCACAAAAAAACCCTTTAAAAAATACTTCTCGATGAACATGAGCGCTTCAGCTTGATGTTTTTAAAAGTTCATTCCACATTTACAGAGATTTCATGCTCTTAAAAGCTCTTCAAAAATATTTGGTTCTTTTTCCAACTACCAAAATTTGTTGGACCGTGTTGACATCCTACACCAGAGTGAAAGCATCAGCAGGAGGAACTCGGCATGCCGTCATGCATGTGTTGTGTGGTGGACTAAAAGCAGCTCTTCAGGATGTATTCAGCCAGGAGAGCAGCTCTGTTTCTGTTCTGCAGAGGAGCTCTCACCATGATAATGGAGCACCTGTGAGTGCTAATGGAGCTCATCCACAGGCTCTGTTCGCCCTCGCATTGTGCCTGATCGGGTTTTTATATTGATGCACTTTTCATAATGACCTCCTTCTGTGTGGATTGTTTGGTGACATGTGAACTCTTCTGTTGGTTGTTGAGCCACTTTTTTTTCATCCCTGAGTGCATATGAGCTCAAACAAACAACGACAGCTTTTATGTTGAAAAACACATTATGGATTCATTTGTCATCTCTCTCTTTAGAAAAATCACCTGGAACCAGAGCCTCCGCCAAGATGAAGCCCATAGCAGAAGGCCTGGAGGACGATGTTTTTGAAGAATCTGCTCCTTCCAAGTCCGCTCACATGGGCAGCACCTCCAGTGAGGAGGTGTAGACCGCACACAGCAGAGAGAACGACCCAGGCATGAGCTTGAAATGGATGTATGTGCCTTTTGTTCAGGCTGATTCAGCACCATTTGAATGTCAAAAAGATGATCATTTTGAATGTTTTTGTCAGTTTGTCCACCAGAGGGCGCTAAAAAGAAGCATTTTGACCTCTCAGGGCGCGGTCACATTGGCAATCCGTACCGTGCTCCTCCTCCTCAGTCCGCCGCTGGCCTTCATGGCCTGCGGTCACACTGCTCCAGGACTAACCGGGCCTAAGCACAGTTACCTCTTGTACATAACGTCGTAATACAGCACATGCATTATGGCTTAATGTTATTATGAAGCGTGCTTAGTTTACAAGACAGGCGGACTCGAGGGTACGGATTGCGAGTGTGACCACGCCCTCAGAAATATGTGAAATAATTCCAACTTCTCCACGCACTATGATGTCATCTTTGCACATAATATGATAAGATTTTAGGTTAGCTGCAGTTCAAACAGGAAGTCAGAGTACATGTCTATTCATCTATTTTCTTCCCCTTATCCGAGGTCGGGTCGCGGTGGCAGCAGCCCCTGGGTCTACCCCGGGGTCTCCTCCCATTTGAGCGTGTGTCTGTAAAAACCTCCAAATTAAAAAAATTTGCATTTCTAATCAAATGCTAAAACACTCAAATATTTGTTACTGGTTGTTTCGAGTGCAGCTTTAACTTATCAGATATCTGTGTTGGAATCTCTTTAAAGAATAATTTATCTATGGAGCTCAACGTGTCCAAACAGACAGGACTGGGCGGTTTCCTCTCTGTGAATTTATTTTATTAGTCATAATATAAAAATATAGATATAGATATAAATATACATTTTACTATTTCATGCACAAGGTCACACGTGTCACAACTTTCATAGATGTCTTTGTAAGTGAGGATTTCCCCTTTAGAGATATTTTATTTAAGAACATACTCTTTTTTTAAACCAGTGCACTTGTGTGTTTAATAAAAACATTTACAGTTGTGTCTCGCTGTTTGATGTGTTCTTAAAGTTTTCAGGAGTTCTGTTTTTATTGTGATT
The DNA here is from genome assembly GCF_963930695.1 of Labrus bergylta. NCBI lineage: Eukaryota > Metazoa > Chordata > Actinopteri > Labriformes > Labridae > Labrus > Labrus bergylta. Next base: position 29,393,976 of record NC_089202.1, read on the forward strand.
TCATTGCTGTGTAACATTAAATAGAAATGTGACCAGTCATCCTGCTCTCTGTTTGCTCCTCAAGGTACAGCCAGCAGGTTTTTAACGTCGGGGTTAAGGTGTGGTTTTGTAGGATCTAGAGGAGTGCAGCGCCCTCCTGTGGCCATACTGTGAAATACAGGTTCAGTTTTTTGTTATAGAAAAGTCAGTGAACGTCCACCTGCAGGAAAACGGTCGGAAGTAGAACTATATAATGAATGAAATGACACGTTTAAGAAATATTATGAGACATGAAAGCAAAGAATTTAAGTATATGTGTGCAAAAACCAGAAGAAGTGTTTTCTTTGGTTGAACTTATTGTTAATCGTATTTAAATCTTTTGCATCTTTGACTCAATAATCGTAACAGCTATTAAGCACAGTGATCAATCCTGTAGATAAATAACACATGCTTTTTTACAGTCCACTGATACATCAATATTATAATGATACTTCAATAATTAAGATAAAACACAAGACAAACATGGATATCTTCATATTGTTTCAATCTAAGATTATTTTTAGTAAAACGTACAAGCTGTGTAGGTCTAATTATATTTTATTTTTGAGATGGTTGAATTAATGTTGTTCATCCTCTTAAGACAAAAAAGTAAAATACATATATCATCATACTATTATACTTTATTATACTATTAACATAGCCTATATCATGTACACATATTTCAATTCATCCTGTATTCATTTATTGTATATAAAACATTAATTCTATCACAGTGAAAAAATAAATAATTTTTTTTACCAGAAACTATTCACAGTAAGGCAAAAATATGTTATTTTAAAATCAAAATGTTCAATATTTAAATTTACATAAGAGCACATGGGTCTACATTTGAACATAAACTATTTAAAGTGCCAAAAATAAGTTATATAAAAGTTAAATACATTTAATATTTAATTTAATTTGACTTTTTTTTATATAGCAATGTAATAAAAACACAGGATCTTTGCCTTTAGCCTTTTAAACCCGGTAGCCTCTGTAGACTTCATTACCCACAGTGCATCGCGCGTGTGTGTCATCAAAACAGGAAGTGTGACAGACAGGGGCGATGAGAGTGTTGGAGCACAACAGGAAAATATGAGCGGACTGTAAATCAGAGAGGGACGGTTCTCCTGTCGGCCAGCGCCCATCATGGCCCGCTCTCAGGACCTCCGCACCCCGGCGAGGAGCTCCTAAAGCCGCCGCCAGAGGCTTCTTCTTTCCCGCGGTTCATCGCTGGTGATCCGTTCACATATGATGGAACGGGCGATGGAGCAGCTAAACGTACAGCTCAGCCGGCTGACCCGCTCCCTCCGCCGGGCCAGAACCGTGGAACTCCCGGAAGGTGAGGAGCCGGAGGGGGAATGTTTACGTTTAAATACGGTTTACGTTATAATACGGTTATATTAAAGTTCAGAGCAGCCTGCCCCGGCCTCTGTATAAACACAGAGATTATTAACCAGAGAAGGTTCAGTCTGCTGTGTTTAATCATAACACAATCTTATCCCAACATGTATAGCCTGCAGTAAGTCATTAAAGTGTCAGGTAACAGATTCGTTTTTAAAAATCTTAGTCATATAAAAACTGTTTAATGTAAAGACTGTTTGTTTTAAAGTGATCTTTGTGTTTTTTTATTTTTATGTTCCTGTTGTCTTTGTTTCTCTGCAGATAATGAGACTGCAGTATACACACTGATGCCAATGGTGATGGCTGACCAGCACAGGTGAGCATCAAGCCACACACACACACACAACAACAACAACAACAACTACAACAACAACAACAACACAGGTGGTGTGTTACTGCTGACACTTCTGTGATGAGGCATAAAGCATAAAGTGTTTACATGTTTTAACAGAAGCATCATGGGTCCACATGCCTGCAGTCAGAGAAGTGCGTGTGTTTGTGTATTTGTGTGTGTGTGTGTGTGTGTGTGTGTATTTGTGTGTGTGTGTGTTGTTGTCTTCAGTACAAACCGTTGTTTCTTCTCTTTCAAAGGTCGGTTTCAGAGCTTCTACTCAACTCCAAGTTTGATGTGAACTACGCCTTCGGTCGGGTGAAGAGAAGTCTGCTGCACATTGCTGCTAAGTAAGTAAACAGAGCGGGTGTTCCGGTTCTTCTGGACTTCTGTGAACACAGCGATCGCGCTCTGATCTGATGTGGAACAAAACAGTCGAGCGGAGAACGCCTGATAGGGGAGATCTCCGCTCACTTCCAGTCGAAGCTTTTGAGCGGTTTCGTTTGCAGTCTCAGCAGATTGTTGTTCAACATGATCGAGGTTTCCGCCTCTTACAGGACGCTGTTTCCTCTCCACTGTTACTTTGCTAGATGTTGCTTAGTGCTCATGAGGGACTCATGTTGGGTCTTTGTAGATAATATAACCATGGGGGACTTCTCTTCTGTCTGTATTGGTACCACCATGAAGCAGGATCTAAAAAGGTTCCTCTAAACGGGCTTCTAGGAACTAAAATGGATAGTTCCTGTGGTGTGGATTCACAAAAAAAGGGGGGGGGGTTCCAGCAGTTCCTAGATCAACAAAAAAGTTCCTACGGTCCGATAAAGCCTAATGAGTTAGGGTCTTTACCCATTACTCACCGTCTCAGGACTCAGAGCGCCACAGGACGCGACGGCATCGAGCCTCCTGGTTCAACAAAGTCGTTTAAGAGAATTTATATCCAGCAGGTGAAAGAGGAGAATGTTTCCTTCTCATCACTAGAACCTCCTCTGTTGGAGAAGCTGGTCTCATAACTTTACATGTCGCTGTCGGAGTTTCTCTTTTCTCTGCCGAACACTGGTGTTACGGTTTAAAGAGCTACCGTGTTAACTGGCGCCCTGCAGCTAAATGATAACAGCAAGAATGCCTCATATACATTATTCATCAAAATGAACTTATCAGGTATGTATTTAAAGAGCCCATATTCTGCCCTTTTTGGGGTTCTTATATTTAATCGAAGTTCCTACTTTTGTCACAATAGATAAAGTCTGAAAAAAAGTGTCTGTTTTCATGAACTGCTCCTCCTTGCTCCCTCTCTGCTCTGAGTCCGTCAGCTACACTCTGTTGAGCCCACACTGTTAGACCCCACGTGGGCCAAGTCTGCTCTGATTGGTCTGCCGATCCGCTCTGTCGTTATTGGTTATTATTATTATTGCCACAACGAGCCAATGGGCTTAGATCAGTGATATCACACTGACAAGACGTCACACTGACACATTTTTTTCGAGGGGGGCTAGAACCGAGCGTTACATGCAGCTAATGCTACAGCTAACAGGAGGACGTAGGAGAAGCTGCGTTTCCGTGGACTTTGAATTTTTGCACATAGATGTGTCTAAACATGCACAGGACACTTGGAAAACAGACTAAAGAGCATATAAAACCAGAAAAAGCAGAATATGGGACCTTTAAATGAAACCTAAACAAAGAACTGTACTGTTTTTGGTCAACAACCACAGCAGCAATTCAGCTTAAAGTCGCCAGTTAGCAGGGACACAGATTAAACCGTTACGTTAAGATTTATTTTTGGGCTTTTTGTGCCTTTAATTGAGAGACAGGACAGTGGATAGAGTCGGAAATCAGGGAGAGAGAGAGAGTAGGGAATGACATGCGGGAAAGAAGCCACAGGTGGGAAGCGAACCCGGGCCGCCCGCTTGAGACGACAGCCTCCATAGATGGGGCGCACGCACTAACCACTGTGCAACCAGCGCCCCCCTGAATGAGATATTTGACCTCCTCACTGCTGCATGTCAGCCCACGGTTCATCTGGTCGGTAGGTTAACTAGCTAACAAGCGTCTTGGAGGCGTCCCACAATGCAAAGTGCGACTACTATGCATGACATTTGTTTACCCACAGCCCTGCCTAGGTGTGTGCTTCGGCCTGCGGTACATTATTGCAGTGTGGACATGAAACGACCCGAGGGAAATATAGAAATATGTATCACCTTCTCATCTGAGACGGGACAAAGCAAACGAGTCCCTAGGTGTGAAACTGACCCAACTGTTCACTCTTTAAAGCTCCTGTCACAACCAAACAGAATGAAATGAGTACTGAGAGCTGAAGGGAGGCTCAGCACAAAGACGGGCCGTTTCTCCACAGTTATTTTTAAAGTCTTAATCTGTAGCTGCAGTGAAAGGTGTCGGATGAGGCGTCAAAAACTGCACAATGTCGGAACAGCCTTTGTTTACACATTCAACAGCAAAGACTCCCAGAGAGTGATGCGTTCAAGTGTTAAAAGAAAGAAGAGTATTGTAACACTATAAGAGTTTTAAAATGGGTCAACTTTCAAATAATTGTCCCTTTATATCATAAATTTAACTAATACATCAGATGCATTGTCCCGCTATTGTTAGCCTGATGCTACATTAAAATGAATTGTTGAGTGAGTGAATGAGTTGACATGCATCTTCCTGTTTCTCCCGTGTTCTCTCCCTGCACAGCTGTGGATCTGTGGAGTGTCTGGTTCTCCTGCTGAAGAGAGGCGCTAACCCAAACTATCAGGACATCTCAGGCTGCACCCCTCTGCACCTCGCTGCCAGGAACGGGTACGAGCCCCAAACACTCACTCTGACCTCCCTGTAGCTGAGGTGTTCAAGCTCTTTTGTCCGGATGTATAAACAAACAAACTTTTACTTTTATCTGATAATTTAATCTTTTACTTTTGTGTGGAAACAAAACACATGTTCAGTTACAGACGTGCTCTGCAGGGGGGCTTGACGTCCAACGAACATGTTCAATGCATTTCCTTCCTGACAGGAAAGTAAAGGAAGGAAAGACAAACTTTAAAAACAGCTTCTGTGACAAACACAAGGTGCATTTGAAGAAGAATTCCGGTATTGTAAAAATCCACTAAAAGTCCCTGACATGCTCAGACTGACATAACTCCCCATTCCCCCGCTGGCCTGCACTCTCACTTCCTCATACAACACATGCATGGTCTTTGTGTGATCATGAAGCGTGCTTCTTAATTTTCAGACTCGAAAGTAAAAACAAAAAAAAAAGAAGAAAAGGGACAAGCGGTCGAGTCATCGTCCGCACATCAGAGAACAACACAGAGAACATGACGGCTACTGTACTGACTTTGTGTCTTATGTTGAGTCATGTTAGTCAGAACTGTGTGTGTGTGTGTGTGTGTGTGTGTGTGTGTGTGTGTGTGTGTGTGTGTGTGTGTGTGTGTGTGTGTGTGTGTGTGTGTGTGTGTGTGTGTGTGTGTGTGTGTGTGTGTGTGTGTGTGTGTGTGTGTGTGTGTGTGTGATATAGTGTGTGTGTGTGAGTTTGTGTGTGTTTGTGTGTGTGTGATTGTGTGATATATAGTGTGTGTGTGTTTATGTGTGCGTGTGTGTGTGTTTGTGTGATTGTGTGAGATATAGTGTGTGTGTGTTTATGTGTGCGTGTGTGTGTGTGTGTGTGTGAGATATAGTGTGTGTGTGAGTTTGTGTGTGTGTGTGTGTGTTTGTGTGAGATATAGTGTGTGTGTGTGTGTGTGTGTTGTGAGAGAGTGTGTGTGAGTGTGTGTGTGTGTGTGTGTGTGTTGTGAGAGAGTGTGTGTGAGTGTGTACCAACCCCTCCTCTACATCTCCCTCCTCTCTGCACACCTGAGTGCAGAGAGGAGGGAGAACCAGGGAGAGAGAACACTGATAACTTGTGGTCTGTAATAACTTTGGCTGATCCTGATCCTGATCCTGATCCTGATCCTGATCCTGATCCTGATCCTGAACACTTTGTTCCATCAGACAGAAGAAGTGCATGGGCAGACTGCTGGAATATAACGCTGACGTCAACATCTGCAACAACGAGGGTCTGACTGCTGTGAGTTTCCTGTAATCCTCTGACTGTATTTCAATTATTCATAAATAAGTGAAGGATCGTTTTCAGTAACACTGACCGTCCCTGTGTGAACCCGCGCTGCAGATCCACTGGCTGGCGGTGAACGGCCGGACGGAGCTCCTCCATGACCTGGTCCAGCACGTGACCAACGTGGACGTGGAGGACGCCATGGGGCAGACGGCTCTGCATGTCGCCTGTCAGAACGGACACAAAACAGTGAGACTATAATAATAATATTTGTAAAGCACCTTTCATGTGGAGGAAGCAGGACGTAGCACGGAGCTAAGGCCTCACAGGAAAATAGACTTTTAACGAGGACAGGGTGCAAAATAATGAGAAGATGGAGAGGACAACCTTTTCTGTTTTTAAGATAATTAGGCTGAAAATCATTCGACACAGAGGGTGTGTGACCTTAACCCTCAGGCATCAGCTTAATTTACTACCCTGTTAAGTCAAAGGGTTAAATTCCTGATAATTACTCAATATTTGATCGTTTTGAGCCGGGCTGAAGTTGTTTAAGAGATTTATGCAGAAAAAAGTAGAAAAAAATATCAATCTGTTCTATTTTATAGCAGTTTTTGTAAATTGGACATTTTCGCCCTCCAATGTCCAAACAGGGAACCACGTTTTAAATCTGATGCTACACAAAAACTAACAATGCATCAAAGTCAATATTTTGGATAATCTTTGACATATCCAAGACTGATTTAAAAAAAAATCCCCCATCCACCAAATATTTGTTTTATGGAAATTAACTCATTTTTGTGTTTTTTTCTTAAATAACAACAGTGACATCAAGTAATCAAACTGGCATTTAAAGGGTTAAATTCCTAAAAATTGAATATTTGTTAGTATTGAGCAGGGCTGAAGTTGTTTATGAGATTTACGCAGAAAAAAGTAGAAAAAAATATCAATCTGTTCTATTTTTATTGCAGTTTTTTGTAAATTGGACATTTTTGTCCTTAGGGGGTAGTAAACATGTTTCACAGTGTTCTGTTGAGATCTTTAAATAATCATCTTCAGTTGTTTTCTGATATGCAGTGAGTGCAGTGATGTATGCTCCAGTATGTGATGTGAGTGTGTTTTAAATTTCTCCTCAGACGGTGTTGTGTCTTCTGGACAGCGGAGCCGACATCAACCGGCCGAACGTCTCTGGAGCCACGCCCCTTTACTTTGCCTGCAGGTGATGTCATCATTACAGAGTCACTGTTGCTATGTGGTCTCACATCATCGCATATCAACTTTGTCCATGTTGGATTTTCATTTCTTACTGTCTGACAACATTTCACAGAGGATGATTACAGAGCTTGAACTTTAAAAAAAAAAAAAAAAATAGAGGGAGGAGATTACACGAGCCGGTCGGAGCTCACAGACTGGTTATGATGCAAACAAAGACTCTCAACACTACGGCTCCCAAAGATATACTTATTTATTTGCTATGTGCATTAAGAAACTGACCGGGCTCTTGGTCAGGTGCTGTACTAAAAGCGGGTTCAGGTGTTATTTATCACACTCTTGATGGGCATGGAAATCAAAATAGAGCAAATTCGATGGAGCTTCTAAAACAGCCTCGTCCTGCTCCAGGAACCTGGAATGAATCACAGACTAAGTAATTAATTCACAGACTGGGACACCCATATTACACCGACTCAGAATCAATATGAAAGTACAAAGACATGATGATGGCTCGGCTTAGTGATGGCACTTTGACGAGAAAAACACTCTGAAACAGGCTGATGACTGAGCTGCACCAGCACTCAGATTTACTTTATGTTAATGCAAAAAAAAAGGCTCAAATTCAGCAAAGAACAGCCGTTACATCACTCTCTTCAAAACACCAGACTGTTGACAAAAACAGCGATCTCACCTGACTGAACATGCACGCTGCTTGTACGTTTTTTCGCACGAGGCAAGCAGCTTGCATGTTCTGTGAGGTCTGTGTTTTTTTATCAATGGTGTCTTTGAAGAGAGTGATGTAACAGCTGTTTCTGGTTAAAAGATAAAATCATCTTCCTCTTTAACAGAACAGTCTCTCTCTCTCTCTCTCTCTCTCTCTCTCTCTCTTTTTCTGTAAAATTCAGTCTAATCCCGCCGGGGACAAAAACAACAACTTGATCTTTCCAGAAATATGCTGCAGCCAGTGTTGGGTAACCCCGCTTTTAAAAGTAACTCATCGCTTTACCAGATAACTGCCATAAAAAAATAAACTCATTAAGAGTTACTGCTCAACGTACTGAGAAACGTAATGCTCCTCTTGGGCTCCCGTAGTTTACATCCCCCCCCTCGTTTACTTCCTGCAGAAACACAAACAACAACAACATGGCTGCCATCAATATATTCAAAGTTACTAATTCACAGATCTCCTGGTAAAGCTTTTCATATCATTGCCTTTTTATTTGACGTTTATTAATTTATCACTTCATGTGTTTTTGTGCAGTCATGGTCAAAGAGACACGGCTCAGATTCTGCTCTCTCGAGGAGCCAAATACCTCGCCGACAAGAACGGCATCACTCCTCTGGATCTCTGCGTGCAGGTGAGCCCTCAGCCCCCCGCGTTACCATAGCGATATATATAGTTTTCATTTATGCTGATCACATATGTTTACCGTGTGTGTGTGTGTGTGTGTGTGTGTACTCAGGGAGGGTACGGGGAGACCTGTGAGATCCTGATCCAGCATCACGGCAGACTATTCCAGAGTCTGATCCAGATGACGCAGAACGATGACATCAAAGAGAACATGGTACGACCCAGCTCTCAAACTAGAGAAGCACGATCTTTTTTTTCAGCTCCGATACAGATCCCTTTAGAAATCATAATTATAGTGTTGTTGTTGTTGTTGGTATTCTGTGTGAGGCGACACAAAGCTGCAGTAATTAGGCATTGTGCTGACTTCACATAAAAACAGGAAGCAGCAGCAACAACAACTTGGAGGTTTTCAAATTAAAAGTTTGATCACATAGAAGGAGCTGTTCCATCTTGTCTGAACGTCGTCATGGAGACGGTTTGTGTACACTTCTTACAGTTCAGTCTGAACGTCTTCAAAGTGAGCTGAGAATCTGAAAAAAGTGCTGACGTGGATCAGCTCGGTCTGTCCGATATCTGATACGTAAATGATGTCATTATCGGACCAGATGCTGACAATAGATCTGATCTGTCCCATCTCTATCTCAAACATCTAGAAACAACCTGCAGTTTTGAGGACTCCTTTGTCACTATATACCTGAATATTTATCAAGATAGATTCCAGCATTGCTTGATTTTGTCAGAGCATTTCTTAGTCGGGACTTTAGAGCTCGAGTGGAGAGTTTTTATCTGAAAGTGAAACAGACTGATGTTAATACTGATGCCTCGTATGAGCTTCATAAACAAACCAGACATTCAGAGAGAAGATTATTCCTTTCTTTGTTTCTTTTTTTATCTGTTTTTTTGTTTTTTTAAGATTCATTTTTGGCCCTTTTGTGCCTTTAATGGAGAGATAGGAGAGTGGATAGAGCTATTAGGAGAGAGAGAGTGGGGAACGACATGCAGGAAAGGAGCCACAGGTTGGATTCGAACCTCGGCTACAGGCACCATACATGGGGCGCGCGCACGAACCACTGCACCACCAGCGCCACCCATTTTTAATTTTTTTAATCTGTAGTTACTTTATTCATCTGACACGTTTGATGGGGGGGGTGGGGGGTACATGTCAGATGAAGTGATCAACAGCAGAAACAATCTTTTGAAATGTCCCATACCTTAGCTGAAGATCGATGAGATTCTGTTTCAATCAGAAAACATGTGTTTGGTCTGAACCTAGGTTGAGCACGTATTAGATACCTTTTCATATCACGTATTTGACAACGATACAATCTCAGTGATTTAAATGGTCGATTGTATAAAGATTGTTGAGTCTTATTTTTAACCAAAAGTTGCTGCGAGCGAGAGAGATGGAGAAGCAGCTGTGGTCCATTCAAATTCACAGGACAGCAAATACTCCAAATGCCGACCTTTTTACAGTCTTTTTTTTCTCTCATAAAGATCAAAAATGTACGTGTCTTGTAGGTGTGTCTCTGACAAATCATTTCAAGAATACCTACACACTTAATCTTAATGAAGATGACGATATTTAAAATGGTTTTGATGCTGATTAGAACTCTGAAGAGCAGCTGTCGATGTTGTGCTTTGCCTCTGGTCACTTCCTGTCAGCACCTCTGGTCACTTCCTGTCGTTGTCTCCTCCCCTCTTGATCCTCGCTTGTGTTGTTCTTACTCTCTGATGTGAGACTCTTTGGATAAGAGCGTCTGATAAATAAATTATAGAATCGTACAAACAGACAGAGAGCAGAGGAGTAGACTCTGTCTAAGTTGCACAAAAGCATTGGAACGATCAATACTTAAAAAACACTGTCTGTGTGTGTGTGTGTGTGTGCGTGTGCGTGTGTGTGTAGCTCAGACAGGTCTTCGAGCATGTGTCTCAGCAGAGTGACGGTCACTATCAGAGGATCCTGACCAGTCTCGCTGAAATCGCCACGACCAACGGACACAAACTGCTCAGGTAGGATGTCACATTTCTGCTTTCTTTTTCTCTTCTTTATAAAAATGAATAACATGAAGCTGACTGCAGCAGCTCACAGGAATGATCCCCCCCCCCCCCCCCCCCCCCGCCCCGCCCCGACCTCTGTCCCTGAAATCTCTGCACACAACAATCACAAATGTCTACAGCTTCCATTTCCTGCGTCCCTGCACTGCCTCGTGTGTGTCTCAACTTTAATGTTGTTGCTTTAATCGCTGATTTTCAAATAGTTGAAGGTATAATTTTCCCGTCCCTCCTCAGCCTGTCCAGCAGTTTCGAGGCACAGATGAAGAGTCTGCTGAGAATCGTTCGTATTTTCTGCCACGTGTTTCGCCTGGGGCCGTCGTCCCCAAGCAACGGCAACGACATGGGCTACAACGGCAACAAGACGCCTCGCAGCCAGGTCTTTAAGGTCAGTATATAAACACCTGAAGGCGTGTTATGAAGCTCTGAGGACGCTGCTTTAGAGGTAGGGATGTTTTTGTGCTGTTTGGAAATTTGTGAGTTCATCATTCACGCTCAAAAAATTCATTTCTCAAACCAAAACCATGTGTAAAACTTTGATTTGATCTTTGAGGAACATGAAATCATATCTCTTAAATCTGAGTCGACGTCGACTTCATTCATCCCTCAGAAGAGCAGGATCTGTTTTTATAACGACAGCGCTCTCAGTGACATCACAGCACTTCTTCCTGTGCGCTGCATGTAAAGGAATTAAAATCTGCTTATGTCAGTAAAACTGTAAAATCCTGATTGTTGATTTTTAAAGGCGCAGTGTCCATTAACAAAGTGTCACAAAACATAAAATCCTCAAACAACGGTGAACCAATATTTATTTTATAAACTGAATCAAAACTGATAATCACCAATAAAACTTTAAAATCACTAATCTGCCGGCGTCACATCCGTGTTCTTTTTTTACTGTGATGTATTTTATTAGAGCGATTTGTTACCTCTCGTTTATGATATTCATTTATACCGACAGTGCTGAACAACTTATAACTTTAAAGGAAGAAATGGGGGGGGGGATTTCCCGAGGTAAGACATACTGACGAACAGAATGCAGACGTTTAATTACGTGCACGGAGATCGTAGTGGTCGCGGGCAGACACTTTAAGCAGTCACTATATAAACGTCATTCTCTTTCTATTGGCTCAAGTTGAAATCTTCGGAGTATCTTCGGCCGTGTTCAGACATCAGCTCACTCAGATATTCTGCAGATAAAATACTAGGGGTAGAGTCCGCGCAAAACGCGTCTGTTTGCGTTCACACATAGCCTAAAGAACCTCCGGGTAGCCAAATCTCCGGAGTGTTTCAGGAGATTTCTGTATGTGTGAAAAGGGTTCAAGACAAATTATTCTGAGAGAACAGACAAGTCTATGTAATTAGCATGCTAATAAGCAACATGACCTGTATTTAAAGTGTTACCAAACTTTAAACTTCTTTTTCAACAGAATCATTAAAAACACAACGTCCTCAGACCAAAGTGTGGATGACTGCGTTATTATGTCTTTTTAATTTTTAACCTCACATGATTTAACACGATGACGTCATCAAAGAACATACAACACAGCAAAGCTAAAGACAAAACAATCTCTGCTTTCGGAGGCCTACACTACTAGAGTTTAAAAAATACTTGATGCTTTATCCTGAGATGTTTGATGAGAACAGTTTGCACATGAAGACGTATCAGCCTGTATGCATGATTCCCTGCAGTGAGATAACTGGTTGTGATTCCGTTGGTTGCAGATGTGTGTGTCACAGAAGGAGGTTAAGATGGTCCAAAAAGACGACTGTCCCTGGGCAGGTTCTGCCTTCCTAGATGTGAGCTTATAGACATTTTTAAGATTTGCAGTGAATCAAAAAAAAAAAACTTCTGTATGTAAAGTACAGACGGGTGACAAATCAAAGTGAGGGGATCTGGAGGTTGTGTTAAGATCTCAGCACAGCAGAACACCGGTGATAGAATTTGGAAAGAACAGCGCTCTCCACCTCCAACATTTAAAACACCAAATTGAGGGAGTGTAAATGTTCTATTTGTGTGTCTATCCCTCAGCTGGAGTCCAGAGACGAGTAGAATCAATGCTGAGGAACACTAAAGTAGTTTATGTTGTTTTTTCCTTTAATTTGTCACCCGTCTGTTCATGGACATGTTGGGATTTGGGAAATATGATCTCTGGAGCCCCTCTGCAATCTTTCCTTTACATTTATTTCAACTTCTTCTAATTAATCAATACTGGGGCGCTTTAGATGGACCTGGATCTAAACAGTTCTGTTAAAATTTTACCTACTGTTTAAAGATGTTGTTATCTACAGCAAGATGCTCCTGTTTTGGATGTGTTTGATTTAAGTTTCCCTTCAAAGGTCACATATCTAAAATCCATGTTCCTCCAATTCTAACATGTGTCTCTAGTCTATCTGTAAACCCCCCAATGATGAGAAATGTCCATCCTCTCTGTCTTCTGCCTGCTCCACTTTTCAGAAAATGTGTACTCAAACAGGCCATATGGAGATTTTCCCTTTATGACATCACAAAGGGCAGTAGCCCCTCCGCCAGGTGGGTGACACTCCCACAGCTAGGTGTTTGTTCTGCCCTCTGAGTCTGCCTTCTCACCGTAAACAATAGGACATGGAGTGAGAAAGCACAGAGTAACACCCGAGCCCTTCCAGAGAGGGGACGTGGTCAGACACAGCTCATTTACATATTTAAAGGTACAGACACAGAAACAGCCTGTTCTGAGCAGGGCTGAAATAGAGGGGTTTATAGACATGATCAAATACAGGATCAGAGTGGATTTAGAACAAAAAACTTCACACACATGTTTTGTGGAGCTCTGAGACTTATTTACACTGAAGAAGAGGAGGAGGATATGTGACCTTTAAATTAACCCCACTCTAAATCCTCCACTGTTTTATGGTCTATGTGACTCTAAATGGGTCCATCATTTACTAAATGAAAATCCTTCAGTATAGAAGGAAACATGAAACTAAAGATTGAGAAAACAAACCGTGTTTTCTTTAAAGCCTTCTCTCTCTAGCTTCTGTTTCAACTCAAATGTTATTTTTCACTATTACAAGCTGTGCAAACGATATTTTACTTATCTTTAGTCTAAAGACAAGGAAGCAAAATATATCTGGAAATCTCAAAAAATAAATCCTGTTTAAGCAAACATCTGGGCTGCTGCTAACTTACTGTTTGAAACAAAATAATACCATATGACACAGCAGAGCGCACTGATGCATTTCAGCACAATGTGTTTGATACGATACAATAGACTGAGATACCAAACAATATCAAACGTTACACTTTACGATACATTACAGTAAGGGTCATTAATCGCTGTATTTTAGTAGTTAATCGTGGTTAATCTAATTTTTAGCCGCATGTTTGAGATTTCATTATTTTGCGTTTAAAATGTTTTGTTAGGCTTTTATTTTGAAATTGAAATCAAACATTTGACTTTTTAACTTTCCTCTTTTGCTGTTTTCATCAAGTTTCGTAATGAGTTCCTTTTTCCCGTTGTTGATTTAATGTGATAACCTTTGATCAACCGGAAGTTCCTTAATTTCAAAATAAAAGCAGGGTTCTATTCAAACAGGAAGTAAGACCCTCGATCTAAAGACAGTACAAAAGTTAAAAAAAAAATTAAAATCCAAAATAATGGAATTTCACACATGCAGTTAAAAATCTGATAAATTGCAATGATCAATTCAGAGATTATATGTGATTTAAAAAACAAATCTTCCAGTTAAATTAATTCTGAAACATCAAATTGTACAAAAGGATAGATTGATATTTAACTGATGCGTGAGATACGATTTTAATTCAATTCCTTAAAACACTTTTAAAGACTCCTTTTAAAGCGACTTCATCATTTTTAATTTCCCGTTATTTTCTCTTTACATTTCAGCCCTTCTGATTTCTTTTTATTCCCTCATAACCTTCATTTCTCTTTCACTGCTCTTTGGGCTTTTATTTTCTATTCTCTGTTTTCACTGCTTCTATTGTTTGTGTTCATTTCACTGTTTTTATGTTTTTACTGCTTATTCATTTAATGCTTCATTTGTCTATTATCTTATTTCATAGCTTTTTCCCGTCTATAATGTTTCATCTCCTCTTATTGTTGTACTTCCTGTTGTTTTCATCTTGCCTTATTGTTGTACTTCCTGTTGTTTTCATCTCTTTTGATTACTCATATCTTCTCACACTTCTGGTCCTCCTGGTCTTAAAGTCTGTAGCTTGCTTTCTGCGTTGCTCTGATGATGTTTTGGGGTTTTTATGTTGGTTGGGTCTTGGTCTCGATTCTTTAGCGCTCAGAGTTATTTTTTTTGTACTTTGGGTTCTTTTGGGTTCTTCAGTGTTTTTATCTTTGATTCTGTTGTATGTCTCTGCACGTAGGTCAAAGCACTTTGTAAAATCGTGTTTTCAAAAGTGCTACACAGATAAATGTTTTATTTATATTATTAAATTATTATTATAAAACACTGATTCAAACAACAAGATGCAATCCTTCACAGTTTGATCTGATACGACACAATACAGTTCTACATGATACGAGATGATATACTGTAATATACTGTATTATTTGCTCCACGGTATTTTTTATTTGTTTTGAAATCAAACATGTTAACGACTATCACATACTCATCACATCCACAGATAACACATTCTGAAAATGTTCATACTGAAATCTGACTGAAGCCTAGAAATCGGGATCGTATTCTCTGAATTTGACCTTTGTTGAATTCTTCACTTTGTAGACTTTTTTTTTCGAAATGGTCTAAACTGGATTCAATGTTAAACCTGCTAGGTCACTTCTCTCTTGTTAAGCCTCTCTCTCCCTCTCTCTCTCCCTCTCTCTCTCTCTCTCTCTCTCTCTCTCTCTCTCTCTCTCTCTCTCTCTGCGTTTTTGTTTTGAATTCCACCCTTCCTCCCCCTCCCCCCGCTCTCCGTCTCTCTGCAGCCGCTGGAGCTGCTGTGGCACTCCCTGGACGAGTGGCTGGTGCTTATCTCCACAGAGCTGGACAGGAACAGGAAGAACCCATCCTCATCCTCCTCCAGCAGCGAGATCGCCTCCCTGCTCCTCAAACAGCGGGAGGCCGACCCCTCCGCCTCCGCCTCGGCGCCGAAGCTCCCGTCCCTGCTGGACCCTCAGATCGTCATGGAAACAGAGGTGTACCCCGACGGGGAGGACGTGATCTCCATGACGGCCAATCGTCTCAGTGCGGTGATCCAGGCCTTCTACATGTGCTGTTCCTGCCAGATGCCGCAGGGGTCAGATCTCATACTGTTTGGTTACCACGGCAACAAAAATAGAAGTAGTTGGCAAACAATAGTTGGGTGTTTTCTTGTGGTGTTTTTAGTTTTTCAAGGTTTATTTTTGTGCTTTTTAGGCGTTTATTAGAGAGACAGAAGAGTGGGTAGAGTCAGAAATCAGGCAGAGAGAAGGAACAGGTCGGACTCAAACCCGGGCCACCCTGGTGGAGCACTACAGCCTCCGTACATAGGGCGTGTGCGCTAACCAGTAGGCTAACGGCACCCCCACATTCTTGTTTTTAAATACCTTGTTTTTTAAGGAGGTGTAAGCACATCCAACTATCTCAAGGTTGACGAACGATTACTTAAAAAGAAAGAAATCCTGCACACTACTCCTGCTAAGTATCACCAATTAAGTAGAAAAATCACAACGTTTTGGTGCATCTGAACCTTTGTGAATTGTGTTCTCAAACAATTCCCCACCACCATGTTCTCAAGTAGTTATTTTAAGCAGATTTCTGCAAACTGTCTAGATTGCACAAATGCATCGGCAACATTTAATTACCAATGTATTGTAAGTGTTTCCAATGTATTTGTGCACTTTAGACCGCACGGCAGAGAACTAGTGGAGACGAAGGCCGAGCTTTTGTCTGGGCTAAAAAGTTGCACTTGAACGCACCGCAAAGACTACAGCCGACAGCCAACCACCACGTACGATCTGCTCATGTGTGAGAGAAAATAACTCTCCATGCCAGCAGGGGGCGGTAGTCCATTATTATGATACGAGAAGACCATTTTCACACCGCTGTCAGTGACCTCTCGTATTATAGGTCGCCTACGAATCAAGAATAATGTCTGATAAAAAGTAGAAAATGGCGCTGGTGTTGTCAGCTCTTGGTCTTTTAGTGGAAAAAGAAAAGAAGAGGAGGAGGAGACAGATAAGGAGAAACCACACTAATGGGTGAAAGCATGGATACTACAGAGCCATGCTCAAGGGGCTTTACTGAACCTGAGAGGAGAACCCGAGAGAAATGAAACCTCCCAACAGCCAATCAGAGAGATTCCTTCAGATCGAAAGGAACGATTAAAAAAGTGAAGATGTTGTCACTGTTGTCCGTATCTTCTCCTTCTCACTCGCTCCTCCTCTCTCTCTCTCTCTCTCTCTCTCCCCTCAGAATGACATCCCCTCGTTTTATCGAGTTCGTCTGCAATCACGACGAGGTGCTGAAGTGTTTTGTAACCAGGTGAGTCAGTGTGGCTCGGCGCCCATCCTTCAGCCTCCTCCTCACACACACAGAGCCCCAGAGACGGACTGACTATTGATCCACAAACTTCCCTCCACTTAGTTTGTTTCCACTTCTAACCTCTTTGTTCTCTCTCCCTTCCGCCTGTCTAGTTTCTCTTTTTTATCTCTGTGCCTTTCTCCGTTTCAGGAATCCAAAGATCATCTTTAACCACTTCCACTTCCTGCTGGAGTGTCCTGAGCTGATGTCACGTTTCATGCATATCATAAAGGGACAGGTAAGACACAAGGACATATTTAATTCAATGTGTTCAGGGACTTCATGTGGAAGTACCTGATGTGGAAACTTAATCGAGCTCGTGGTTTGCTCCATAACGTCTTTGTATAACATCTTCAGTATTTCAGAAACGCTGTGAGATCATAATTTTACATTTTGCACAATCTGAAGGATTGAACTGATTAGAAAAATCATGTCTGAAGACTAAAGTTTACTAAAACTTCATGTGCATTTCCAGTTCAGTGAATGCAACATCTGTGCTAAAATCCAAACTGTTTCAGTCTGAGAGAACAGAGCGGTCTGTGATCGATTAGTGGACAGTCTCTGGTTTGATTTTGGGGTCATGTATTCAGTCAGATAAAACGGTCAAGAGCTCAAAATTGTTGATTCTTTGATTTTCTTTTGATACCACATGTTTTCAAACGAGACAAACTCGACAATCAAAGATTCCCCAAACCTCCCTCAGCTCAGTGTGCACCATCGATCCTAGATAGATATCACACCCATTTCAAATCCTAACATTCAACTCTATAAGTCTAAATGATGGACCCTGCAGTGCGGCTAGTCTACCTAAATGATTGTGCCACAGATGGACAGAGGGGGCGCTTCCATTCTGAAATGATTAACTAGCCTTTTGGCATCAGTGAAGTCTGAAAACTTCACAGTCATCTTTTAACCCAAAGCTTGTTTGAGTGAAAGAGAGAGCTGTGACTAGATTGCACAAATATGTTGCAAATAATTATGTGCAATTTAGTAAGAGTGCAGGAGTGTGCCTTCAACTTATGGTAAAGAAAAAGAAGAAATTATTCAATATCGGGTACTAGAGCTCAGAATGTTTGGACGACTGACGATTAGATTTGTTTCTGATTCTTGGGGTCACGATTTGATTGAGAATCTATTTTTGATTCAAAAGGATTCATGATTCAAAGTTTATTTTTGAATTGGTCCTTCAGGATCTACTCCAGTCATCTGTGAGACTGACTGAACTTCTTGCTGCTCCATTTGGTATTCTACTGAGTTAAAGAGCTAGCATTAGCATTTAGCGGGGAGTGACTGATTAGCTAAAATGTTTTATATTTTTTGGAAGTTATGAGTCGATTTAAAATCTCAGAAGATAAGAATCTCGATTTTTACATAGATAGATTTTTCCCCACCTCTATCAAGTACACATGGTTTCTATTTTCCTTCAAATCCAGAACCGATATCGTTGATTTTTACTGGAATTGTATTGAAGTTTAATATTTTGGTAACACAGTCAAACTGAGACTCGACATGCATGAAAACTGAAACTGTTCTTTTGGCTGAGCAATCAAACCACAGTTATAATTCCAGTTAAATATTCTCGCTCTTTTTTTTTTCCCTCTCTAAGCGTATCCTGAGTCACTTCCTGCATATTTCAGCTCCCATAGTGAAAACGACCCTGCACTCCTCCTCCTCCTCCTCCTGAAGTCGTTACCTGCCTCCTCGTCCTCTGCTCCGACGGCTCCTTCACAGTCGTCCGTGTTTCTTTATGTTTGTGGACTTTTATGGAAACGACTTTGAAAGTCCTCCGTCTTTCTCCTCGGGATCATTTAACAAAGTTACAACCAACGGCGATAACACTTGTCTTAAGTTCCATTTACACGGCTTCATAAATTTTAAGTGCAGCTCGTGCGTTGTGCGCCCCGTCTCTGTCTCTCTCTCTCTCTCTCTCTCACTCGTCGCTCTTCACATTGGAGCTGCGGCGTTCGAGCCTCGTTACCTCGTGGATTATGGCTCGCCTGGGAGAAGGCCCGTGTTTTAATTACAGACTTTAACCTGTGAATTTGATTCCTTCTGCTGATTCGTCTCTCTGTACGCCCGCAGCCCCCGGGGGAGGAGGAGGAGGGGGAAGCGGTTCTCTCTCTCTCTCTTCCACGTTCATCCTTCACTCTACCTCCAACGCGCGCAGAACAAAGGCATATATTATGCAAATAGACCCCATGCCTCAGCTCGCTGTTACAGACGAGGGATTCTGCTCTGAAAGCTTTCCAAAGCCGTCTGTTGAAACGGAAAAAAAAACTCAGAGTGTGAGGAGTTGAAAGCACAAGTGAAGTGGTAATTAGTGGAGGGAAAGTGCTGCGCAGTGTGGGATGAAGTTCTTGTGTTTTTTTTGTTTTTTTTTACCTCCTCAGCCCTTCAAGGATCGCTGTGAGTGGTTCTACGAGCATCTGCTGGCCGGCCAGCCCGACTCCGACATGGTTCACCGTCCGGTCAACGAGAACGACATCCTGCTCATCCACAGAGGTACACAACATGTCGGGCAGCACCGCTCAATGCTCGCACTGCTCATCATGCGTGGAGAGAACATGATGTCAGAGTCCGGTCACACATGTACTTTACAGACAGATGTTGTGATCCTCTCTGAAAGCTTCAAATCCAAGCTGCTTCTTAAAGAGTGGAGTGGAAATAAAGTATTTAAAACCTTAGTTTTGTATACTTAGGGAGGCAGAAGCTCAGTCTGTAGAGAGGGTTGCCGGTTCAAGTCCCTGTGCAGGTCAACTCTGGAATTGGTCTAGTAGCTGGAGAGGTGCCGGGCAGTATTAATCTTGTCAATTAAATAAATGACGAAAATATTCGTTAGTCAACTGAGACGATGACGAGATGAAACTCCGCTATTTGACGATTTAATAAATGATATTACTTCATCATCTAATTGACGAAAATGTGACGAAACAAAAACTACATTACAAGTGAGGATTATCACTTGATAAAGAAGTGTTACACCCCCTCAGCTGTTCTAAAACCATTGTAAACCATAGCAGACTTCATCAAAGGTGTGTGTGTGTGTGTGGTGAGTGTAACAATGTGCAGCCTGGAGTCTGGAGCCTCTCGCCTGCAGGTCCGTGAAGCCCCGCCCCCTGGAGCTTCTGATAATGAAAATAAAAGCTTGCGTCTCATTTCGTCGACTAAAATGATGTGCAATTTTAGTCGGTGACTATTTGACTAAATTAAATCAATAACAAATGACTAATATCTGAATAAATATAAAATACATTTTCGTCAGGAGACTATGACTAAATTAGAAAATGGTGTGAAGATTAACACTGGTGCCTTCCTGAGCACTGCTGAGGTGCACTTGAGCAAGGCACAGAACCCCAAACAGCTCGGGTACTCCTTCATGTGCAGCCCCCCCCTCCCCCCTCCCCCCTCCCCCTCCTGTCCACAGGATCCTGTTTGTGCAACAACAGAGTGTAAAAGTAATTCCCCCTTGTGGGATTAATAAAGTTTATAAAAATGTTTACATAAGTAATCGGTACTTTGGCCTTGCTCCATTTGAAGACTTGTTGTATTTTATTTATTTATTTGTAAATTTATTTCATTCAAACAAACAATAAAGTTAAGAAAAACAAACAAACATAAAATCAAAAATTTTGAATGAAAAGGAGCAGAAAGAAGATTAATCTTATAATATCTGCCCCTCTTTCATAAAGCATTAATTAAAACAAAACACTTCTACCAGCACCGGGGGGGGGGGGGGGGGGGGGGTCTATAATGTTAACCCAACTCAAAGTTCTTGTTTTTGTCCCTGATTGTTATTCTAAGAGTGTAACAACATAACAGAAAGCGTCCCTGAACATTAATCCATCCCGAGCACTGAGCAACAATTAGCAAAGTTACAAGAACAAACTTCCTTTAAGAGGCAGAAACCTGGAGCAGAACCAAACTCATGATGAGCAGCTGAGACTGCTGAATGAGAGGGAGAGACACTAACAGAGCAACCTGTCCACCTAGCGTTTTTTCCGGGCAGAAAAGCGTTGTCTGTGTGCTCGAGGGTATTTACATGAAGTGTTTGTGCTCTGAGAAGAAAAGCGCTGCAAGTCTGTCCTGTCTCTATGACAACAGTTTGTTTACAAGAGATCGTTTATTTCCCGAGCAGACACGGAGCAAAGAGGATGTCGGTAGAAGACACGATCCATAGGAGGCTTAACTACAGGGAATATAGAGCACCCGTGACGTCAACAGCGCCTTTCTGAAAAATTGAAAGATTTTCAACTTGAGCGCTCAGAGCAGCCGCACAAAAACGGCAGAGCGCTAGGCTTTTCATCCAGACGGTTGCTTTCTGCTGTGAAACGTGTCTATTGTCTTACTATTTTGCTGTCTTTATTTTTTTATTTTTTACTGTGTTTTGGAGTTGTTGTCCTGACCTTGTCTGTTTGTTATGTGTATGTCACCAGTTTGTCACTCTATTGCATCTTATACAAAAAACAAGTGAAAAAAGACGCTGAGAAAAAAACGCTAAGTGGACACGGGGCCTAATATAGATTTATAGCTACAATGTCAGTAATAATGATAAAAGTCTGTGTAGTGTTAGCATTAACAGTTAAGTATGGAAACGTCCTGATCCTCCTAATATTACCATGAGCAACTGTAACAAGAAGCGAAGGATCCTTCAGGAGAGTGATACTAAGGATATATGTTCCTGTTTCTCTGTCAGACTCTATCTTCAGTAGCAGCTGTGAGATGGTTTCAAAGTCCACCAACGAGAAGCTCAAACAGGGCATCGCTGTCCGGTTCCACGGAGAGGAGGGCATGGTGGGTTCTGCATCCTGTGTCTCTGTGTCATTACATGAAGCTCCTTCAGTGTCACAGTTAATCCTCAGCTGTGATCCCGTGGTTGTTTTGTGTTTCAGGGTCAGGGTGTGGTGCGGGAGTGGTTCGACATCCTGTCCAATGAGATCATTAATCCTGACTACGGACTGTTCACGCAGTCAGCTGACGGTACGAGAAGTTCTCCTCAACGTCTGTGTGTGTGTGTGTGTGTGTGTGTGTGTGCGTGTGTGTGTGTGTGTGTGTGTTTTCAAAAATGCACAAAACTCCTAAAATTGTCTAGAAATCTGACATGTTTAAAAACTCAGTGTGTGTGTGTGTGTGTGATTTATCCACAGGCACCACTTTCCAGCCCAACAGTAACTCGTCAGTGAACCCGGACCACCTGAACTACTTCAGGTTTGCGGGTCAGATCCTGGGTCTGGCTCTGTATCACAGACAGCTGGTCAACATCTACTTCACCCGCTCCTTCTACAAACACATACTGGGTAAGAAGAACACACCTGACGACAGACGAGGGTTAGAGCAGTGTGAAGGTCTCAGGCCGGTCTCAGCAGACGTCTGTTCTCCAACGAGTCGAGGTTTCTGTCTGACCTGAAAGATGTAAAACGAAGTGTGCTTTGAATTATTATTTTGTTAATTCCGTATCACTCCGTATAAATCAGGACTGGAGCGGAAATATTAGCCTATGTCACAAGAACATCTCTGCTTTCATTAAATTAAAGGTGACATATTCTCCTCCTTTTCAAAAAGTGTAAATAAGTGTCAGAGCTCCTCAAAACATGTGTGTGAAGTTTCTTGTTCTAAATCCACTCTGATCCTGTATTTGATCATGTCTATAAACCCCTCTATTTCAGCCCTGCTCAGAACAGGCTGTTTCTGTGTCTGTACCTTTAAATATGTAAATGAGCTGTGTCTGACCACGCCCCCTCTCTGGAAGGGCTCAGGCTTTCTCGCTCAAACAGGGCAGAACAAACACCTAGCTGTGGGAGTGTCACCCACCTGGGGGAGGGGCTACTGCCCTTTGTGATGTCATGAAGGGAAAATCTCCAAACGGCCTGTTTAAGAACACATTTACTGAAAAGTGGAGCAGGCAGAAGACGGAGAGGATGGACTTTTCTCATCATTGGGGGGGTTTGTAGATGGACTAGAGACACATGTTAGAGTTAGAGGAACATGGTGAAGTGGATTTTAGATAATATGTGACCTTTAAGAAAAAAAACGGGAACTATTTTAGTCAAGAAATAATCCACCCCTCACTGAAAAACGACTTTACTGTGTCAGGCTCTTCCATGATCGTGATAGGGTATATGAAACTAACTCCTCCCCCTTCATGTGACCACGCTCACACTCGGTTTGCGTATGTGTGTGTGTGTGTTCTCCAGGTATCCCAGTGAACTACCAGGACGTGGCGTCCATCGATCCGGAGTACGCCAAGAACCTGCAGTGGATCCTGGACAACGACATCAGCGACCTGGGCCTGGAGCTCACCTTCTCCGTGGAGACGGACGTGTTCGGGGCGATGGCGGAAGTCCCGCTCAAACCCGGAGGAACGAGCATCCTGGTAACCCAGGACAACAAGGTGAGTCGCTAAAGGACACGGTCAGAGGTGTGACTGGACCTTTACTCTAAGCCGTGTCACAGAGCCTCTATATGACATCATAAACGTCACCAAGTCCTTTAAAGTTGAATTTATTTAAAAGTAACTGAACACTTACTGTAGATTTTATCTGTTAAAAGTCAGACGAGAACTTAAAGTTGTCTCTACAGATTAAAGTTTGGAGTTTTTTTTGTGTCTGAAGGTGTCGTTAATGAGCGGCTGAAGTTCCCCTGCGGTGTTTTTCCTCCAGTTCGTCTCCTGTGAGCGATTGATTTTTTCTCCTGCAGCCTGGAAGCTCCTAATTAGAGCGTGCAGTACCAGCGCCGACCTGCAGAGGGCACTGTTATCTAAGGCATGCAGAGAGACAGGCTGTGGATGAGCTCTGACTCCTTCTCCTGTTTTATCATCTGTCTCGTGTGCGTGTGCATGTGCGCCTGTGTGTGTGTGTGTGCGTGCGTGTGTGTGCGCGTGTGTGTGCGTGTGTGCGTGCGTGTGTGTGTGTGTGTGTGTGTGTGTGTGTGTGTGTGCGTGCGTGCGTCAGGCGGAGTACGTCCAGCTGGTGACAGAGCTGAGGATGACTCGAGCCATCCAGCCTCAGATCAACGCCTTCCTGCAGGGTTTCCACACCTTCATCCCCCCCTCGCTCATCCAGCTCTTCGATGAGTACGAACTGGTGAGACTTCCTCCTCTTCCTCCTCTCCTTTTCCTCTTCCTTTTCCCTCTCCCCTACCTCACCCCATACTTTCAGACCTTCCTCCTACTCATTTTCTTCCTCTAAGTTTTCCCCTTCTTCTTCTTTCTCCTCTTCATTCACCTCCTCCTCCTCTTTCTTTTCTTCATCCTCCTCATATTCCTCTTCCACCTTCTCTCCCCCCTCCTCCACTTACTCGTGTCCTCCTTCCCTCTGCTTTCTTTTTCTTTCTCCCCCTCCTCCTGTTCCTCTTCTACGTCTTCCTCCTCTTCCTCAGCCTTTTCCTCTACCTCCTCCTCATCTTCCTTGTCCTTCTTTTTCCTCTTTTGCCACCTTCTCCTCCCCCTTTCCTCCTGCTTCCTCTTCTTCCTCCTCCTATTTGACCTTCTCTTCCTCCTCCTTGTCTAATCTGTTGTCCTCATACTCCCCTCTCTCCCTCCTCCTCCCTTCTTCCTCCCTTTCTTCCTCCTCTTCTCCCTGAAGCTCCCTTTACTCCTCCTATTCTTCTTACTCTTCCACCTTTTTTATTTCTTCCTCCGCTTTTTCCTTCTCCTGATTTCCCTCTTCTTCCTCCTTCAACTTCTTCCTTTCCTCTTCCTCCTCATTTTAATTTTCCTTCTCCTTTCTTTCTCCTCTTCTTCTTTTGCCACTTTCTCCTTCTCCTCCACCTCATTTTTCTCCTCATCCTTCTTCCTATACTTTTCCTTTCTTCCTCTTTTGCCACTTTTTCCTCCCACTTTCCTCTTTGACCCTTCTTCTCTTCCTCCTCCTCGTCTAATCTGTTGCCCTCTCCTCTTTGCCCCGCCCCCTCTGATCTGATTCGGCTGATTGATTAGCCTTGTTTTGCTGGGGGGTTGGGTTGACCTTGAAGCCCCTCCCTCTTGTCTGACTCCATTAGAGTTTTTTCTTTCCGTGTGTGTCGGCAGATTTGCGCCCTCGCTGTCGGGAGGATCGATAGATAGCATGATGATTATCCCGTCCTGGATTTGTTGGACATGTCTCGGTCATTCTGTCATTGCAGCTCGACACAGCTGTTCGACTCGGATCAGCTGCAGTCAGCAGAGTGACACCCTGAAGGATAAAGAGGAGGAGAAAGATTTCAGATTTCACTGTCAAAGACCCTCGTTTCAAATCAAACCGATAGCTCCTAACATGTTTGATGTGCGGGGAACAGCTCGGGGTATAGGCGATAAAACTGTTACATCATTGGAGACACTTTTTACCCAATGAAGGATTGAAGACAGTTGATGAATTCTTGGAGCCTAAATATAAAAACAAACACTTTGAAACATTAACCACACCCGACAAAACCTTTGGATAAAACGAGTTAAAGAGATACTTCACCCGTTGAAACATGAATCTGTATTGACATTGGGTCATTTATGTAGAAATGTGAAATACATTTTGAAGTTGGTGCCTTCTTGGCTGAGAAAAGGCAGAAAGTGTCTTTTTGGCTCATGTGGATGAAAGACACCAAATCCCAGAATGCACAGCACCACAGGCCACTCCCACTAAGGTCCGAATGAGAATCAGAAATACTTTATTAATCCCAGAGGGAAATTCGATCGATACAGTTTCTCCAAAATATACAATATAGCAGAAGAAATATAGAAATAAAAACATTTACAGACATGTTTACTTCAACACATGAGGACGTTTCCTCAACTGATTCAGAGATTTCTTCCAGAGTTGATCTTGGAAAATCCTGTCAGAAAACAGACTCTATGTCTGAGTCCATAGACAAACAGTGAGAGCACCGACACTACCAGCTCGAGCCGGTTTCTAATGATACAAAACTTAATGCAAATGGGTGAAGTATCCCTTTAAACACAACATGCAGCACAGTAATGATTTAATCCTGTATTCATGATCTTGCGTGCGTGCGTGCGTGCGTGCGTGCGTGCGTGCGTGCGTGCGTGCGTGCGTGCGTGCGTGCGTGCGTGCGTGCGTGCGTGCGCGGGGACCGGGACACCGCAGATTCACTCGTTGTGGATTCAAATGAATGTTGTTAAGGCGTAATGAAGGCGGAGCTTCTATATGGTGCTGTTGTGAAATGCCACTATGGGAAGTGTTTTTGATGGAGTTGCTGTGTTTTTGTTTAAGTTGATCGTAAGTCACGGTCATTCTCAAAGCAGGCCCAGGACTGTGTGCAGCGTTTTTGTTTACCCGCACTGCGCCCCCCTGTCATAACTCTTGGCCCCCCCCAATAAAAATGACAAGAGAACCTTTTGGAAACTGAGGAGGTTAGGATGTCTTTACAAACTTGTCGTTTTTTTTTATATAATTTATCATTTAGAAAAAGGTCAAACATAACATGAGGATCGTCCCACTGACTTTGGAACAAAGAAGGAAAAATTAAATCTAATTAAAAAAAAATGTAAATCCTCTTTAATTGCCATGACAACAGAATTATCCAGTATGGAGATGGAAGCAATGAACTCAGAACTTTTTAGGAATAAACAGGTACAAACTATGTGAAGCTACATGAAGACGAGCGCCGCTTTTGGATTTTAAATGTAAGAAAGAAAAAAAAGAGAGAGCAGGGATATCAGATCAGTATTCAGAGGACAGGTTCTCTGAGTTTAGGTTCGTGAATCATTATCGTTTTGGGGGAAAAGTGTCTGATCTGTGTATGTTTCAGAATAAACGCGTGGGAAAGGTCGATCCTAAGATGACTTATTTATCAAACCAGAGGTGGACGGGGGTCGGTTTGTTGAGAGGAAAACAGATGCTGCGACTCGTTTCAACATGTTTTATGCTGGAGTATGTCTTCATGCTGTTTGTGTGTGTGTGTGTGTGTGTCTGTGTGTGTGTCTGTGTGTGTCTGTGTGTGTCTGTGTGTGTGTGTGTGTGTGTGTGTGTGTGTGTGTGTGTCTGTGTGTGTCTGTGTGTGTCTGTGTGTGTCTGTGTGTGTGTGTGTGTGTGTGTGTGTGTGTGTGTGTGTGTGTGTGTGTCTGTGTGCGTGCGTGTGTGTGTGTCTGTGTGTGTCTGTGTGTGTCTGTGTGTGTGTGTGTGTGTGTCTGTGTGTGTGTGTGTGTGTCTGTGTGTGTGTCTGTGTGTGTCTGTGTGTGTCTGTGTGTGTCTGTGTGTGTGTCTGTGTGTCTGTGTGTGTGTGTGTCTGTGTGTGTCTGTGTGTGTCTGTGTGTGTCTGTGTGTGTCTGTGTCTGTGTGTGTCTGTGTGCATGTGTCTGTGTGTGTCTGTGTCTGTGTGTGTGTGTGTGTGTGTGTGTGTGTCTGTGTGTGTGTCTGTGTGTGTGTCTGTGTGTGTCTGTGTGTGTCTGTGTGTGTGTGTGTGTGTGTGTGTGTCTGTGTGTGTCTGTGTGTGTCTGTGTGTGTCTGTGTGTGTCTGTGTGTGTGTGTGTGTGTGTGTGTGTGTGTGTCTGTGTGTGTGTGTGTCTGTGTGCGTGCGTGTGTGTGTGTCTGTGTGTGTCTGTGTGTGTCTGTGTGTGTGTGTCTGTGTGTGTGTGTGTGTGTCTGTGTGTGTGTCTGTGTGTGTCTGTGTGTGTCTGTGTGTGTGTCTGTGTGTCTGTGTGTGTGTGTGTCTGTGTGTGTCTGTGTGTGTCTGTGTGTGTCTGTGTGTGTGTGTGTCTGTGTGTGTGTGTCTGTGTCTGTGTGTGTGTGTGTCTGTGTGTGTCTGTGTGTGTCTGTGTGTGTCTGTGTGTGTGTGCGCAGGAGCTCCTGCTGTCGGGGATGCCAGAGATCGATGTGCAGGATTGGTGCAGGAACACCGAGTACACCAGCGGCTACGACCGAGAGGAGCCGGTCATCCAGGTGAGATGTTCACCTGTCCGCCTGCTTGTGACTCACTTTCATATCTGGGTTTTTTCAAATCTTTGGTGTGGGTTGTTACCAGATGACAACCTTCTTTTTTCCTATTGATGATAAACTTTTTTAATGTCAGACAATAAAGACAAACAGTTGGCTCGTAACTTCGGCACCCAGAGATCCGTATTATTTATATCATAAGAGATTCTGTTTGTCATCAAACCGTCTGACAGAAGGTAAAATATGATGTCAGCTGTTTCTTTGGTCATTATGTTTAAGAGCCAGATTTTCCCACAAGGTTCATTTTTACACTTTATGTGACATTGGCCTTAAAGGACCAATCAGTGAGATATCTACTGAGCTTACTATCTGATCATTAAGGAAACATGCTATGTTGAAGTGCTGGCTTCTCTGACAACAATGCAGCAGCCAGTATGTCCTCCTTCTAACTTTAGATTCTGCTCCTGAATGCTCTGGATTTGTTTGGACCAGAGAAGGTAGGAGCTTTTAAGGCGCCCCTCCCACACGGCCGTTTTGGACGCCCCTCGGTTTGCCAGATATGAGGGCAGTTATCAGGTCAAACCAACAAGAGAAGTGGTTCAGATAGAAGTGATTGTACCCGACCTAAAAAGCCTCTGCATGTTTCTAATAAGCTCCACGAGCAGAAACGTGCTCAAACTAGGATCAATATTGGAGATGCTTTTGAAAAATGGAGAGAGGACTGTGTGAACAGCCAGGTCAGGAGAATATCCGATATTTTCAGGAGTGCATATGTGAAAACGGCTTAAGATCCAAAAATAAATAAAAAAATTGGGCCTTTATTTTAAAATATGATGAGTAAAAATGTCAGTGTACTTTCCTTCTTCATGTGTTGATGTTTTTCCTGCTCGCTCGTCAACACTTGAAGGAAATCGTTTGATTCCTGCACAGAATTTTTTGGAGCATCATTTCACTTTTTGGACACATTGATAAAAAAAATCAAACAAAACATGCGGCCTCTGTGTTCGATGATCTGATTGGATGTCCAGACTTTAAACAGAAAGATGTGGGCGTGATGTTTCAGAAGCTGGTCTCTCTGCTCGCCTCGTCCCTTATTGGTCTGTGTTTTTCCTCCCGCAGTGGTTCTGGGAGGTGGTGAAGAGCCTGACTCAGGAGGAGCGGGTCCTCATGCTGCAGTTTGTCACTGGAAGGTTTGTTCTGCTGGACGTCCTCTCTGCTTCTTCACAGAGTTTAAATAAAAGTAAAGATAGTAAAGGTTTTCCTTTCTGCATCAGTTCCAGGGTTCCTCACGGGGGCTTCGCTTTCCTGATGGGGGGCAGCGGTTTACAGAAGTTCACAGTCGCCGCCGTGCCGTTCTCCTCCAACCTGCTGCCTACCTCCAGCACCTGGTAACCACGGTTTCTATTAATGAGGTCACAAATCATTCCGTCACACAGGAGTCTGCTCTTTATTTGTGTTTTTTTTAGATTTGTATTATTTTAATCCTCTGTTTTTTGACTTGGTGGTCAGTTTTCTTTTTCTCAACTTGTTTGAGGCTGCTCCTGAATTCTTCCCCGAGTCGCTCGTTCATATTACCTGCTGCACTTAAGCAACTCACCCAGAACACATCAGGAAACATTTTCAGCAGTTTTCTGTGAAAACAACAAAAGATATCTGGGATGTTTTTTTTCAGCTTATAACAAAAAAAAACATTTTCTCGGTTGTTTTCTAAAAATAAATAACGATTTTAATTAATTTTATATCATTTGGGTCCGACCGGTTGTGAATTTCCAGAGAAAATGTGCACCCTCTACAAAACAAAACACCTGGGTTTGATGTTTACATCCTTTTAAAATGTATCTTAAAGGACAGAAAATGTGCACCATGTTCCCTGATTTGTTTCCTTAAATATGAATTTCATAATTTATTTTTTGTGTTTTATTTCTGGGCCTTTTTGACTTCATAAGATAGGACAGATGAAGAGAGACAGGTGTTGGGAGGAGAGGGGGGGATGACGAGGTTGGATTCAAACCAACAGGCGCTGCGATGAGGACTACAATCTCTGTACATGGGGCGTGACGTGAACACTAGGCTATCAGCGCTCCTGGATTGAATAATTTCTGATAAGATAAATTTATCATCACTTCAGAGCATTTTCAGGACGTTTGGATTCAGTGCTGCCAAATTATTTACTATTGGAGAGAGAAATTCTCCTTTCCAAAAGAGAGAAACACAACCTAAAGAGTCAATTATTAAGAAGGAAATAAACATCAAGGTGTTTGAACTCAGATGTTGAATATGATCCAAAAAAATCTGCAGAGAAGTCCGGGAGCTTGAGTTCAGAAAATAATGGAGTTTCTGAAAAATGGATCCATGGTGCTGATCGAACCCTGAATCCATTTTCCTACATTTTTTGAGTACATCGAACTCTTCTCTTCCTTAAACTTAAAGGAGACTCTTGAACTGAGTGTGACTAAAGCAGACTGAAGAGTGCTGCCAACGTTTACAGTTTTTACTCTTTAACTCAAGAATTAACTGAATAAATAGACCAACGCAGAGACTATAGGAGTCACTCTGCTGTGTTAGAGAGTGAGTTAATGACCACTAGGGGGCAGTGTGTTGCTTCAGGTGTGGGAGAGGTCTCTGCATGACGGGGTCTGCAACAGGTGGTCCATCTCTCTGCAGGTCTTCCTCCCTGACTCTGTCCTCTTCCTCTCTCTCCTCCCCTGCAGCATCAACATGCTGAAACTCCCTGAGTACCCGAGCCAGGAGGTCCTCAGAGACCGGCTGCTGGTGGCGCTGCATTGTGGGAGTTACGGGTACACCATGGCGTGATGGCCGCCATCCACTTCCTGCTGCACACACTGTTTCTCTGCTGCTGCTTCTGCTGGACGAAGAAGGGAAATCCAGGTTCTTCTTTTTACGAGCTGCTGGATGGAGAGGGACAACAGACTGAATGAGACCAGGACCTGGATCTCACCTCGTACCTGTGCCAAAACTTCTGTTTGATTGATTGAAGCTGGTATCTGGTAATATATGCAAAAAAAAAAAAAAAAAAAAAAAGTTTTCATGCATTTAATTATTACAAATCAGCATTTATAGCATAGATCCTGTTTGGATAACTGAATGTAGATGACGATCGATTACCTGGATTAAAAACAGAATCATTTATTATCAATCTAAAGGCATCATATCCATGTCGTAGATTTGCAGGTTTCTTTAAGGTGTCGTCATCAGACCGACATAAAAAAAAGATCAAAGTTGACGCTGCTTTTGCCTCAATTTAAAAAAACATTTTCACTATTTTTGAAACACAGCGCCCGACTTTGACATATTTTAAAGTCTTGATGACTAAAAGGCAGAAAAGATCTTTGGTGGTCTCCAGTAGATTTCTGCAGCCTGCAGCAGTGAAACAGGCTGTGAGGGCTGCAACGTAATGCCTCATCAATCAAAAGGGAGTCCACTAAAAGTTCTGTTTTTTTGTCCCTGACAGGCTCAGATTGTTTTTCTGAGTGTCTGAGAACATCACAGAAATGGAAGATGGCTTTACTCTCTTCAGAGACACCAGACTCTGTTCACAACATCAGTCCTTTCACCTCACAGAAAACAGGACTGATCTGATTCACTGCTGCCTCCATCACTTAGTTTGTTTCTCTCTGTAAACTTGTCGGACACTTGAAAGCTGTTTTCACTCAAACACTCCTAAAAAAAATCTCTAGAGCCTTTTGGTCCTGAAGATATATTTTTTATATCTAGTAATACTTTTACAATTCGGGCTGCACGATATTAGAAAGACTCAGATTGCGATATCTTTTCTTCCTGCAATATTTGTTAGCATTTAAAAAGAGTCTATACGATGCTATAATGAGAATATCTGTCTTTATATCAATGCTACGTGTAGTTGGAACAGAATCTCAATGTGAACTAAAGAGAGGAGAAGAACAGGAAACATAATGCAGCAGGTTCATTAGAGCACAGAGATCGTAGCGGTGGCGTGCAGACAGTCATAGGATAGAAACGTCACCACCCCCTCCTATTGGCTCGAGGTGAATTCTCCTGATAATATCCTGCTGTGTTCTCACATCAGTTCACTCTGACTTTCTGCTGAAACGATACTAGTGGTCTGTCAGGAGAAACTCAGGGTGAAGTCTAGGTGAAAAACTCAGCTGTTTGTGTTCACACATGCAGCTCCTTCTGGAAATATCAGGAGTTTTTAGGAGTTTTCTTCAAGTGTGAAAGCCCTATGCGTAAAGAGAATCGGACCAGAATTAAAAAAAAAAAAGCACAATATGCTCTCACATTTTTCAATATTTCAATAACAAAAGGAAGAGCTTATAAACGTCATCACCCACGCCCAATTTTCTTGAATATTTTCTTCTGCTTTCTCACATCAGCTCATCCGACTTCACGCAGAAATTTAGGAAAACGGCCGGTGTAAAGTCGGGGGTGAAAACATTACCGTGTGGGAAATGTTCAGGAGTTTATGTGTTTGTGTGAGAATGAGAATCTGATCCAGTCAGTGACAAATATACGACACTTTTGGTGGACAGACGTTATCTGTGGTATCTGCCTCAAAGGATTACTTCACAGTCTGTTTCACTGCTGCAGGCTGAAGGATCTACTGGAACACATTCTGTACCTGTTAGTCCTCAAGGTCGTCAAATATGTAAAATAAGGGCTGTAGTTAGATGTAAAAGTCCTTTAAAGCTTGAAGACTTTTTTTTCTGTCTTTCTGTTTCACACCGCCCGTCTTTAATCCGATAGTCCTCACCGTCATCACACGTTCTCATGCCAATATGTTCCCATTTTTCTTATTTTAAAGACTAAAATGTTTTTCTTTAAATGAGCAATCCGTTTAAAGGTTGGCCTTTTGGCTGTCGCCATTTTGTTTTTTTGCCTGAGCCAGAAGTGACATAGTCTCATATTTGGTCGACAGGGTGGGGCTTAGGAGAAGCGAGTAGATTAGAAACTCAAATATCAAAGAGGATGGTATTTTTGGCTGGCAACAAAAAGGATTCAACCTCAATATCATCGCAGAAAATGTATCACAAACACTTCAGAGTATCTTTAGGTTGAAGTATGGATTCAAATCTTGTGAGTTTGTCTCCTTTAAGAAAGAAATCAGTGTTTCCATGCCAAATATCAGCCCTGTGTTTGTGTGTGAATTAAGTTATTAACAGCATAAAGACAGTTATTAAAACATCTGGATGAAATACTAGATTAATCATCAACAAAGTCTTCATTTTGATAGTGAAGTAAAAATGTTGTGATCGAAGTTTAAAGTATAAACGTCGAGAATGAAAACTTAAAGGCTTTATATGTGATTTTTCACACTTAAATATAATATAAATCAAGTATCTCCTCTGAAAATAACTCTGTGAGTCATGACTGTCTACAATGGGTGTAACACCCGAGTCCCACTGTCTGTGATGTTTTCAGAGTTTTCAGAGTCCTATCTTCACTTTGTTTACATCGCCCGGACGGTCGGCTGACTCCTCCCCTCGTGTATAAAAGTTGTTTAATTGAGGGACTAGAGAAAAGAAGAATAACATACTGTACTCACTGCTTAACTGTGTTTCTAGATCACGCTCATTTCAGGTAAATTTACATGCAGTGTGAAGATACCAGCATAATAAAGATCGCTAGCATTAGCATGCTAACACAACAATGCAGCGCGAGTTGTTTTGGTTTCATGCTGGTGCTCAAGGGCGACATCTGCTGGATCAAAAAATCATATATGAAGCCTTTAAAGCTCCTGTGAGTAGTTTTTGGCAGGTTCTGAAACACACTGAAATGACTACTGATGCCTTTATATGACTTTAGAAAAGCAAACGACCTCCATCAGCGAGGAGAATCATTATCTCTACTGAGTTATTTGTAAAGACTGTAACGGCGCCGCCGGGTTCACGCTGCAAAAAAAAACGTAATTTATATTCTCCACAGCAAATGAGATGAGATAAACAGGTTGAGATATTTAGTAACATGAGGAGGTCAAGATCAGTAAAGAGATATTATCCACTTTGTCCACAGGGGGCGCCAAAATCCACACAAACTGAAAGTTCCTCACAGTTAAATGTTTGTGGTAAATTCAAAGTGTAAATTATTTAGTCTCAATTTTAAGAAGACATAACAAGTAAATCACATTTTTATATTCTTCAAGTTTAACTTCATTCTCAATATTTTAATTCATTCTTAAATCATTTTTTTTTATTCTTAAGACTTGATTCTCAAATTCACATTTTAGAAGATTTGGCCTTTTTGAATGAAGATTTGGATTTTTTTTCTTGCACCTTTTTTTTTTCGTTTACAGTTCTGATGAAGTTTATGAACCTTTTAAAAGACAACCAGGTTATTATTTCTTGACACTTTATGGATCTGGCCTGATCTTCACCTTAGATTGATAGAGATTTTGTAAAACAGAAACCTACAGATGAATAACGACGCTTATTGGTCGAGCCGTTTTTTGTGTCATTCGTCCGCATGAACACTTCATCGCTGTGACATTAAGTGCACGTGTCATTCTGACTGTTGTTCGACGGTCTTTGTCGTTTTTGTTCGGTGTGATTTGCTGGTATCTGCGTCCGTGCTTCATGAATGAATATCAATCTTCGGTTCTGTTTTTTTCTGTTTTGTCGACTTTCAGAAGAAGAAGCCGTAAAAACAAATGTTTGGCAAGAAAAAAAAAACCTTGAGAAGCTGGGATGTTTTTTTTTCTGATTTGTATATTTTTGCCTCCAAAAGCATGCTGGACATTTCCTTTCTTCTAAGAGGTGCAGGGACCCTGTGTTGTTTTTTTAAAAAGTGAGTGTACATATTGATTTCACATTATCTATCAGTATTGTTTTCAATCCTTTGACTGAAATGCTTTTGTAAACTGAATGGAGCCTTTATACATGAATCTGTAAATGTCTTCAGTATCAAATGACGTATTTTACCATGAATATATTTGTTGTGCTTCAAGATTTTATCCAATAAAAACTCGTTTTTGACACTTTGGTGGCTCTTTGGTGACATCAGGAGAAACGCATCTTATTGTAGTTCTGTGATTTAAAAAAAGAGAAAGAACAGCTGATATGTAGCTCTTGAGTGTGTGTGTGTGTGTTTGCCGTGGTAGACATATGCGTCCGCAGCATGAGTGCCGTGTTGGGTCACCAGTTAGGAGCAGCAGGTCTTCTGGTGTTAAATGGCCCCTGACCAGCTCTCGGTGAGTGGAGCAGCTGCTGCAGGTCCGTGCTGACATCACATTACTCTGACTGAACCTCTGTCTGCTCCTCGCTGCTGCAGCTTCACATCAGGAACACAGTCACAGGAACAGAACTGATATCACTAATAATACCAGGAAACTACAACATACTACTATTGACTGCACTATGTGCTGTATACTGTTATATATACTGTATATATTTATATATATATGGCAAGCCGTTCAGAAAATTAATATATTAAATGAAACTTTGGAGAATTGAAATCAGCTTCAATTCCATATATTCAGTTTCATTTAATATATTAATTTCCTGAACGGCTTGCCAT
The DNA here is from genome assembly GCF_963930695.1 of Labrus bergylta. Taxonomy (NCBI): domain Eukaryota; kingdom Metazoa; phylum Chordata; class Actinopteri; order Labriformes; family Labridae; genus Labrus; species Labrus bergylta. Next base: position 29,429,276 of record NC_089202.1, read on the forward strand.
ATATATATAAGCTGAGATATTTTTATATACATAACCGTAGAAACTTAATTATATCAAATCTATTCGTTTTATTTCCCACTCGGTGTGTAATCACTCGTGTTGTTTACTCTTTGTGTTGTTGTTGTTTGTGTTCTGCTCTTCCTGCAAACCCCCGTCTCTCCTCCTTCTTCCCCTGCAGCACCTGGTCCCCATGGCAACGCCTTCCCCTCACAGATAATGGAGCTCACTCTTCTTTAAAAAGCAGGATGTTCGCCATGGCAACAAATTCCTCACAACATTAGTCACCATGGTGACTGCTCAATAAAATCTTCCTGTGTCCTGCTGACAGGCCGGCACCACACATCAGTCGACTCTGAGATTTCCTACTGACAGTGAAGCACTCTTTTATTGATCTGTCAGCTATCAGTCCATTCGTCTGCGGCGTTCATTGTATCACTTTAATTCTCATGTTTTCTCTTTTATAAAGACATCAGGAGGTCATGCTGTTTATTGCTGCTACATTTTTTAAACACAACCAGGCAGCAACCTAAAGTATGAAGCCAACATGCAAAAAAGTGTAGTTCCACAAGTGTCCACTTGGGGCTGACTCCAAAAGTGAGTCAATCCCCATAGAGCCCCGTCTGAAAATGTCCAAGATGAAATAAAGATGTTTACAGGATTTTGAACTCACCTGTTTGAATTAGATAGAGCTCAACAGGGACCGCCCACTTTGGATCCAGAAGTAAACGTCCCGATTCAAATCCTCCGTAGACATTTCAGAAAAAAACTTTGTCAATATTTGTAATTCCTGGAACGAAGCCAACCAGCTACCTGAATGCTCCTGACTATAAAACATTTGTTTCAGCACAAAGAAGCGATGGTAAAACAAAGACAAAGCCAAAGATAAAAGACCGTGAACATCATCTTTACCAGGAGTGAAGAAACTACACATCCCACAATCCTTTGCAATTCAAAAGAGAAGCAACAAATGTTTAAAGTTTAGCACACTTTGAAAACGTACACAGACCTTCTTTCTACATTTATCTTTATTGTGGTGTTTATATTCTTAGTTTTAGTTTCTATAATGTGTTGAACTTCCGTTAGCTTCAGAGGTAGCATCAGACAGCTGAAGTTTGCACGGGTGGTAAACATTTCCATGGTAACAGCGAGCTCCACCAATCAGAGATGTCGCTGTGACACTCTAGGATTGTGGGTAGTGTATTTATTTTCCCCGAGATCAAAAATAATTCATCTTATTTCTTTTAAACGAGGTTGATAGCATACAAATGTTTGTTTTCTACAGGAGCATAAACCATTTTTAAGACTTTAAAGTGTAACTGTCTGGATGCACAAATGAGGACATCTTTTTTTCTTTTTTTTTTCAATTTTTTTTTCTCAGTTTAAATTGAGCTTAGACTTCAAATTAAAAAGGTTTTCTTGTTTTTTTATTTTTCTCTTAATTTCCATTTTTTTGTGGGGTAGATATTTATTTTGGTACCCTACTAAATTCAAATTTTAGAAGCTTTATTAATCCCTGAGGGGAAACAGGACCTGTGGACATGCATTAGTGGAGAGATGTCAGAGTGGGACTGCTACACAGGGAGCTGTTGGGGGTTCGGTGCGGTACTCTGGAAGTGCCCTGGCACCTCTCCAGCTACCAGAACAACTTCTGTACTTTGGTCCGCACTGGAACATGAATCGGCGACCCTCTGGTTCCCAACCCAAGTCCCCACAGACTGAAGTACTTCCGCCCTGGTAGCTCGTGTTCAGTCTACCTGTGATGGTTATCACATTACGGCTAATAATCAAATCTGCTACAGAGAAAATGACTGGGATTTTAACTTCTAGAACCACGCTGTTGACCTCTATTAAGGGTTAAAGTTATGCATTATTAGGGGCGTGGCTTCTTTGAGTGACAGGTGGGAGCTCGTTGTCACCTCAGTGAATTCAGTCACTGAACTGAAATATATGAAACTATCTGACAAATAATCTGTCTACAGACCGTCCAACAAGTCTGAGCTCTAGTTTTTCTCATTATGTGAGGAACACGAAGGTCAGCTGACTCGTCTACCCAAATAACTTCACAAATTACTCACCACTCATCCTCGCTCGACTCGCTACATATGGTCTCCTCTGGTTTTAAAAAACCCAAACAAGGCAACATCCAAACCACAGCCAACAAAGCAGTGAGTGACATGAAGCTGGCGGTGTATAAAACACACACAGATATCGTGTGTGTGTGTGTGTGTGGTGCTCCTCTCAGGCTGTAAATCCTCACAGGTGATCGTCCCTCTGAGCTGAACTCTAAACTGCTGCTTCTTTATCTGCAGGCCGAGGTTTCTCCTGATTGCTCCGTGTCTTCATGACAGAGACAGATTCACTTCTGCAGCTTTCCCCCTGTGGAGTTATTACTTCTGCATCCACACACACACACGCTGATTACATCTGTTCAGCCCCGTGCTCACACACACACACACACACACACACACACAGGAACACACTCGGGCTGCTGCTCTGCTGTACAACAACAGCCTCCTTCATCCTGCACAACAGCCTGACCTGCTGCCTCCTCCTCCTCCTCCTCCTCCTCCTCCTCCTCCAGTATCTACTGACTTTCTCTTCCCAGCTCCCCTCCTCATCTTACACAGACTCACATCCAATCAAACACACAGACACATACTCACACACAAACACACAGACACATACTCACACACAAACACAGAGACACATACTCACACAAACACACAGACACATACTCACACAAACACACAGACACATACTCACACACAAACACACAGACACATACTCACACAAACACACAGACACATACTCACACAAACACACAGACACATACTCACACAAACACACAGACACATACTCACACACAAACACACAGACACATACTCACACACAAACACACAGACACATACTCACACAAACACACAGACACATACTCACACAAACACACAGACACATACTCACACACAAACACACAGACACATACTCACACAAACACACAGACACATACTCACACAAACACACAGACACATACTCACACACAAACACACAGACACACAGACACATACTCACACACAAACACACAGACACATACTCACACAAACACACAGACACATACTCACACAAACACACAGACACATACTCACACACAAACACACAGACACATACTCACACACAAACACAGAGACACATACTCACACACAAACACACAGACACATACTCACACAAACACACAGACACATACTCACACAAACACACAGACACATACTCACACAAACACAGAGACACATACTCACACAAACACACAGACACATACTCACACAAACACATGTGCAGCTGGCAGCTCTGAGTCTTCATCATGCCAGATAGACGTAGCACACATGCTTCGTCCTTCTGCTTTAAACAGACTGAGATTTAAAATGTGATTGAGTGAAATATTTCAGAGGAAAAAAAAGCTATCATTAAAACAGTCGAATATGCACAAAAAGCAAAAAAGTGTTATTTTGTGCATTATTTAAAAACACATATGCAAAGTTAGGTCAAATGCAAAGACTTCATAAATACATTAAATACATGTTTACACGGGGCGATGCAAATTGTGCAACTCAATATAGGAAGTTGCTTGGCACTGTGTTCAAGGCTTCAAAACATACTTTGAAGGACACTGAGTGTGAAGACTTTTCTGTTGTCTTGTTTTCTTTTTGCGGTGGTGCTCCTGAAGTCTTATTACCGTTCAGGTGTGCTCCTTTTCATTCTGTTTTGAGCTATTGTTCAGAGTACCAGGATGTTGCGTCAGAGAAGTTTTTAAGAAGTTGTTGATTCGTCATCAGACCTGACAAATCATGAATGAAATCATGAATTCAGACTTTCTTTTTACAAATCTGCATCATGATTCAGTTAAGTATCTTATAATAAGTCTTTAATTGAGAGTCTTGAAAGTCTTTATCATGAGAGTTTTTGCAAACTTCACAGATCAGCAGCTCAGAGAGAGAGAGAGAGAGAGAGAGAGACGGTGTCTGATATTAAAGTCTCCATCCTTCACTCTGTCCCTGTAACGATCTCTGCAGACGGCTCAGTTCTCATTAGAGAGGAATGAAGCCTCACTTTGTCTCTTCTGTGTGTTTGATTAGTCTGGATGTTGGAGCAGCAGAGGCGTGTGCGAGTTTATTCTTTAGAGCTTTTATAGTAAGAATTTACGAGGCTGAGATTTTCTCAGAGAGTCAGCAGGAAGCAAACTCCTGAGTGTAATTCACATGAATCACGATCTTATGGTTATCACACGACTGCTGTGGTCAGCTGGATGATCGTCAACTCTTTAGAGAAAATAAATATTGAGGGCGGTAAATACAGTTGTTAGACATGAAGGCTCATAAGGGGGGAAAGGGGGAAGCTTTCTGGAGCTGTGAATACACATCAAACACATCAACCAAGTGGCAAAGCTTTTCTCTCAAGTCACATTTCCATGTTATTCATTAAAATAAATTATTTTCTGAATTTGCTCGTCTCTCCTGATTGAAATACTTTTGTTGCCGTGGCGATGAAACAGGTTCAGATATCGTTGGATTACTAGAAGTGTACACAAGTTTTCTAATCTAGTAATTGTGACGACCCTCTGTCGAAGGGTTCCTAAACGTCCTGTGCAAAGATAAACTATACCCAGATTAAAAACACATCATGGCTCCTCCAGCTCCTCCTCCTGAGTGCTTCAGACTGCAGCTCTCACAGCTGCTCTCCACCATCGTCCTGCAGCCTTAACGCGCTCTGACATCCTCGTTACCGGAGCTGCTTTCACTCGTTAATTCACTCCGAGCTGAGACGGCCCAGACGCACAGATAGGGTCTGCGTGTGTGTGTGTGTGTGTGTGTGTGTGTGTGTGTGTGTGTGTGTGTGTGTGTGTGTGTGTGTGTGTGTGTGGGGGGAGTCATGGCCCTACAAAGCATCAGCAGGAACAAGCTTTGCCTCAACACAGCACCGTCAGTCCTCCTGAATATATCTGTGATTCGGTCTGCTTACAAACTAAAGAGTCTGCTGTCTGCACACAGGATCTAACACAACATTTGAACACCTCCTCCTCCTCCTCCTCCTCCTCCTCCTCCTCCTCCTTTTTGCCTTCATTGGACAGAACAGAGAGAGAGAGTGGGGAACACACAGAAAAAGAGCTACAGGCTGGACTTTGACCTGGGGCCGCCCGCTTGGATGTACACGGGGCATAACCACAAGGCCAGGTTTGATTCCAGCCTGTGGCTCCTTTCCCGCATGTCATTCCCCGCTCTCTCTCCCTGATTTCAAACTCTATCCACTGTCCTATTGCTCTATTAAAGGCACAAAAATGCCCCAAAAAAAATCTTTAAAAAAAAAGTCCATCAGGACCAAACCTTTGTGTCTCCAGGTGGCAGCCTCCACTCAGATCTGTGAACATCAGAGGGCAGAGAGGTTGTTTCTTTATGCATGGATCCTCTTCCTCCTCCTCCTCCTCCTCCTCCTCCTCCTCTGGTCTCAGAGGAGAGGTCAGGGTCACGTTCAGGGTCACCCTCCTCGTGTTTCTTCCTCTCCGCCTGCAGCTGTATGAAGGGTCAGCTCCATCAAAGCGTGGATTAACTACTCCATAATGTGTGTGCGTGGATTTCTCCCACACCACCCGGCCTCGCCTCTCTCTCTCTCTCTCTCTCTCTCTATCTCTCTCGCCACTCTGCAGTCATGAATACGCATTAGGAGCCTCGACGTTTTGAGCGGGGTCGCCCGGTTCAAAACAGTAATCACGTTTCCATATTTGAACTCCCTCCACCTCTGTTTGACATTGGCTCGGGATGCAGCGAGCGCCGGGCTTCAGTTTGCACACTGCCACACTTACCACCACCCCTCCCTTAATCTGAAGATCTCGGCCTCGGGGTGTCTTTGCAAGGCCTGCAGGCCACTGACATGCGGTATTGATCTCATGGCTCTCCGCTAAGACCGCTGAAGGCAAATCTCTCTCTCCCCCCCCCCCCATGTGACTGGCGCAGGTCCAGCTTAAATAAATCCTTATGTAACTTTCATCATCCTGGTCTGTTTTAGCAGGAGGAGTTTTTTTTTACAGATTTTTTTTTGTCTGAAACTTAAATCTGACTTTAGATTGGCTTTCCAGCAGATAAAGTAAACGTAAAAAAAACAGGAGGCACGGAGCAAGGGGGGAATGGATTAGCATGAGCATATGTAAGAAAATGACAATGCTCCGAGGAAAGATAACACGCTGCGACCTTTGACACGTGTTTCTGAGCGGAGAGGGAGATGTATGGAGCGCTTCTTCTTCTTTTTTCTTCTTTTTCTTGCAGAGGAAATATGCTCACACTCCCACAGAACACGGGGGGAGACACATCGTCCCATGCGAGAGCGGCGAATATCTTGGCAGAGCGCTTTTTTTGATCCATGGAGATTGTGACAGAGCTCAGATAAATCTCGCCGTCCTTGGCTGTGCTGAAAAACTCGGGATTAAAAACACGCTCATCTCGCCAAGGTGATGAGTGGATGGAGGGTGTAATTGGGCTTTAGAACACCAGCGACACCCCTCTCCTGCAGCAACACTTTTCCTCCCCTCCCTCCCCCGACCCCTCTCTCTCTCTCATGGCTACAGGGGAGATAAAAACAAAATGGATGGCTGCGATGGTAATGAAACAACGGGCTGCAGAGAGGCGCACGGCGGGGGCCCGGAGACGGACGTGCGAGCAAATGAACGACGGAATAAGTGCCGAGTTAAATCACCTCCGCGTTGTCTTATTCTGCAGCTTCTCAGGGTTTTTTTTTTTTTTTTCAGTTCTTTTGCTCATTACCTTATCATCAGTCTCACCGAAGTAAAATATGCTGATGACTTCCCCGAAGGTTGGGGGAGTTTTTTTTGTTTTTTTTCCTGGCGGTCTCAGGAGTTTTGGGCGCCGATCGTTCACCACGTTAAAGTCATTATACGGCGACTGGCCCCCTTTTTTTGTTATCTCGGCGACGCAGTCTGTTGTAAATAGCTCTGAAGTTATCTGGGCGGCGCAGTCACTCGGAAGGGGAGTAATTGGATAATTAATTTAGTCGCGGACAGGTCAAACGGATTTTTTTTTGTCTCGTCCGCCCTTTTTCTGCGAGCTGCGAGTGTCCCGTGGACGCCATGATTGATGCGTGCCACTTCAGGATAATTAAAGAGCCGCCGTGTGTCCCCGTGACTGCTCTGTTTAGAACGAGCACACAGGAGAGGTGACTCAGGTTAGACCGTACAACACGAGGAACACACTGGCCTAGACTTTAAAATGATGCTGAATCTGATGATCACACCTCCGAACCTGAGCGTTTCAGAGCCGGTATTTAAACGATGAATCCACCATGACATCACCACCATTGGTTATGTGATTTGCTGTTTCAAAAGCCTCTGGTTTGGTAGTTTTTTGCAGCCGCCATCTTTGTTTTCCTGAAGCCAGAAGTGTTCAAAATTGAAGGAGGGGGCGGAGCTACATTTAAATGAAAGGAAGGAAGGTCTAGAAAAAACTTAAAGGCTTTAAATGAGGGGGGGTTTTTTCATCCAGCAGATGTCGCCCTTGAGCACCAGCATGAAACCAAAACAACTTGCGCTGCATTGTTGCGTTAGCATGCTAATGCTAGCGATCTTTATTATGCTGGTATCTTCACACTGCATGTAAATTTACCTGAAATGAGCGTGATCTAGAAACACAGTTAAGCAGTGAGTACAGTATGTTATTCTTCTTTTCTCTAGTCCCTCAATTAAACAGCTTTTATACACGAGGGGAGGAGTCAGCCGGTTGTCCTGGCGATGTAAACAAACTGAAGATAGGACTCTGAAAACTCTGAAAACATCACAGACAGTGGGACTCGGGTGTTACACCCATTGTAGACAGTCATGACTCACAGAGTTATTTTCAGAGGATATACTTCATTTCTACATTTAAGTGTGAAAAAATCACATAAAAAACCTTTAAACCATTTTCAAATCCCTCGTGTACTGCTGTTATAAAACTCTCTGCACGTCTGGTTTCATCGCCGCTCTCATCTCATTAGACAGAATAATAAAAACCGGACCACACAGGAAGTCGTGATGCTCCCCTGCGCTCTGTGGCGGGGCTTCCAAAGAGGCCTCATTAAAGTGATTATTCTGATTAGTGTGTGAATGCTTCCCGCAGTGAAACGCTCTAATCATCACACGCTGATACATCCAGCCCTGATTGACATCTAACCTCACAGTTTACTCAGAGATAATACCTGCATCGACGCCGAGGTTTTGGGAAATGAGCCAAACGGAGCCGATCGTGATATCGCTCTATTGAGAGGAGACACAAAGCAGAGCTGTCTCATCAGGACATAAGTCATGATTTCATGACGGGAGGAAACTCAAAACCTCATCCTGCATAAAAACTCTTACACAAATGTTTGTTGTTTGTTTTACCTTTAGCATCATTCCTTCACTCAACATGTTTCCTCACACTTTTAGGTGACACCGTACTTTAAAGGGATACTTCACCCATTTGCATTAATCTTTGTATCATTAGAAACCTGGTAGTATTTTTGAATGGTTGTGCATCCCGCCCTTATTTTCCCCTGAGATGAGAAATCTTTGTGTTTCTAAGTCTGAAAAGGAGCTTCCGATCTCACAAAAATCATCATTTTGCGTCATTGGAAGCTGTTGAGGTTAGTGGGGTGAAACTACAACGCTAGTTCCTCATATTTTCGACCACTGAAGCTACAGAGCAATCACAGATCAGTGGGTGGGACCTCACTCCCGGAATCGAAACTCAACATCCGCATTATGGAAGCTATGCTAACAGGCTTGAATTTCCCTCTGGGATATTAATAAAGTATTTATGATTCTGATTCTGAAATCGACTACCTCAGTGGGAGTGGCCTGCGGTGCTGTGCATTCTGGGATTTGAGCCAAAAAGACACTTTCTGCCTTTTCTCTGTCAAGAAGGCTCCAACTTCAACATGTATTTCACATTTCTACATATATGACCCAATTTCAACACAGATTCATGTTTCAACGGGTGAAGTATCCCTTTAAGTTTCTATTGATTGTTAGGCCGCAACCAAAACAAAACATGACAAATAAAATAAACTAGGAGCTGGTCTGTAAACAAGTGAGTGAGAACGATTGTTGATCAGCTTCCCTGAGCTGCCATCTTGTTCCCTTTAATATTTGTTTTGCTTTTTTTGCATTTCGGTGAAGAGAGAGTGGATTGGTTGACCGTCTCCTCCGTGTCAGCCCCTCTAAACCAGTTGGAGAGGAAAATAACGTCCCCAAGAGGCCGTCAGCACTGGGAGTTGTAGTTCCCTCCCAAACATCTGGAAACATCTGTCTCACAAACATCTGTCTAAAAAACATCAGGCTAAAGGATGGTGCATGAACACAACTAACATCTACTTCTGTTTCATGTTGATTATTGTGCAATGTCCTTTAAAAAAACAAACAAACATAGAAAAGACTCGATAAAATTCCTCACACGCTCACACACACGCACACGCACACACACACACACACACACACACACACACACACACACACACTTTCACAGCCTGGGTCTAAAAGCATGTGCACCGCTGTGCTGTGATGGAGGAAAATGAGCCTCCATCAGAGTTCAGCCTTGATGTGAGCGGTGGTCAGAGGCTTTTAGTGCGTGTTGGTCAGACGTGGAGCGGGCTGAGGGGAGGGGGGGTTGGGGGGGAGAGGGGGGGGAGGGGGGGAGATGGTGAGCACAGGTACGCTGAGCTGTGCACGGCTGAGACGCTGAGAGCTTTTAATCTCCATCAAGGCTGCATAATGCCACGTTTCACATCTGATTTGATTTGACGTCTCTCGCCTGGGCCTTAATCACCCGCCCACGGCCGCCTCCCGCCGCCACCCGCCAACCCGCCAGGAGTGCTGACATTACTCCCCCAATTCCTCACCTCCCCCCCCCACCAAAACCCCACAGCAGCACCAGCTCTTTAAAGGCAGGAACGGCTTCAACTGAGCACACTGGATTTACTCTGACAAGTTACAAGCCTGATGTTTGAATTTATTAAAAACGTTTTTAAAGAAACAGTGAAAAATGATTCAACACATGGAGTTAATAAACAGACGAGTGCATGCAGGGAAATCTTTTTTAAGAAGAAAATTAGCAAAACTTCATATAAATATGACAAAATGCAAGAATGGATTAATCATACATAAATAAGAAAGAACCAATCAAAACAGAGAGATGGGTTAGTGCCCTCGGACGCAGAAAAAACCACGACGTTGGCAGAAATGGAAACACTGGCCCTTTAAGAACTCCAAGTTTATAATCGTTCAAGTCGTTAAACTTCCCTGAAATAAACCTAAACTGAGTTTAATAACCGTCTTTAACCACACAGTGAACCACTTCACAGCTCATTTTTTTATGTTTAAAAAAAAAACTGAGCTAAATTATTTTTTATTTCGTTGATAATTTGTTTATGAATCAATAACAAATGTACATAAAAACATTTTTCGAGACTTAATCAGAGTTTGATGTAAATCAATTCAAACTAAAAATATGGATTATTGAGTCCCTAAATCATGAATAACATCTTTCTTCAGTATAAACTGAAATAATGAATGAAAGTGAGTGAGGAGGCACACTTTGAATAAACCAGTTCAATCAGGAGCTGAGGGTTATTGAGGAGTTGTGATGCCGTGCAGTCGGACTCTGAAGACATGTTTTACTCTGTCCCTGCACAGATCAGGTTCAACACACAACAACAACAACACACTGTTACTGCTTTAATGTTAACTTAGTGCTCATGATGGTTAATGCTGGGTCTTTGTAAATGATATAAAAAGAGAAAGGGTCTTTTACCTGCTCTTTTTGTAAAGTGTCATGATGTAAAATTTGTTATGAATTGGTGCTAAAGAAATAAAGATTGATTGACAAGATAGTCTCTTTGAAGCCTGAGAGGAGGAGGAAGATCAAGAGGAAGAGGAAGAGGAGGAGGTCCTTGTCCTGGGAGAATAAACACAATGACGACATCTGAGAGAGCGATGTTGCTGTTGAGAGTGAATAAAGAAAACAGAGAAAGAGAGAGAGAGAGAGAGAGAGAGAGAGAGAGAGAGAGAGATCAGTTTAGTTTATTTAACAACTTTTGCTTGAACATATTCAACTCACATATTTCACGTGAATATCCCAATCAAGATAATATATATTAAGGTATTTAGCGAGCACAGTGGCCTCCAACAGGCTACAGGTATCTTACTGCAGTTTTGTCAACGTCTGATCCTAACCAATCACAGCGATGCAGCCGCAGCCTCCATCAACACTTTGGTGTTGGGTTAGACGCACAGTATGTAAATTCCACCACCAGGGGGCTCTCAATCAAAACAATAACAAAATATGACATCGAGGCTGGTGGGGAATCATGGGAGTGATTCTCTCAGCTGATACAACATAGGTGTAGTCATTTTTTAAATTAATTTAGATATGTTAGTGTTAAATAATTGTACATATTGGATGTTAAAATCTTTATGCAATAACAAAAAAAAGATAGATGACAACAAATGAGTGAGCGATCAAAATCTTTTTATTAATCTACCGTAATACACACTGTGGCTGTGCAGTGCTGTTTTACACTCTCCTGTAGTTACCGTAATACACACTGTGGCTGTGCAGTGCTGTTTTACGCTCTGTTGAAGCTACCGTAATACACACTGTGGCTGTGCAGTGCTGTTTTACGCTTTCCTGAAGTTACCGCAATACACACTGTGACTGTGCAGTGCTGTATTACGCTGTTGCGAAGCTACCGTAATACACTCTGTGGCTGTGCAGTGCTGTTTTACAGTCTTGTGAAGCTACCGTAATACACACTGTGGCAGTGCAGTGCTGTTTTACAGTCTTGTGAAGCTACCGTAATACACACTGTGACTGTGCAGTGCTGTATTACGCTGTTGCGAAGCTACCGTAATACACACTGTGGCAGTGCAGTGCTGTTTTACAGTCTTGTGAAGCTACCGTAATACACACTGTGGCTGTGCAGTGCTGTTTTACGCTTTCCTGAAGTTACCGTAATACACACTGTGGCTGTGCAGTGCTGTTTCACGCTCTCCTGAAGTTACCGTAATACACACTGTGGCTGCGCAGTGCTGCTTTACGGTCTTGTGAAGCTACCGTAATACACACTGTGGCGGCGCAGTGCTGTTTTACGCTCTTGTGAAGCTACCGTAATATACAATGTGGCTGCGCAGTGCTGCTTTACAGTCTTGTGAAGCTACCGTAATACACACTGTGGCTGTGCAGTGCTGTTTTACGCTTTCCTGAAGTTACCGTAATACACACTGTGGCTGTGCAGTGCTGTTTCACGCTCTCCTGAAGTTACCGTAATACACACTGTGGCTGCGCAGTGCTGCTTTACGGTCTTGTGAAGCTACCGTAATACACACTGTGGCGGCGCAGTGCTGTTTTACGCTCTTGTGAAGCTACCGTAATATACAATGTGGCTGCGCAGTGCTGCTTTACAGTCTTGTGAAGCTACCGTAATACACACTGTGGCTGTGCAGTGCTGTTTTACACTCTTGTGAAGTTAACCTAATACACACTGTGGCTGCGCAGTGCTTTTTTAAGCTCTTGTGAAGCTATTGTAATATACACATATATTTCCTGTCATTCTAAATGATTCCCATATTTGTTCAAAGTTGATTTAAAAAAGAAAAAGTTCTACTACAGATGCACAGTTGATCAGCGACACTGTGGAAAAGAAAATATAAACACAGCGACCTGAGGACTTGTTCATAAGGTTATGTTAGTACTCAAGCATTTCAATTTCTGTAAATGCATCCCTGGTGCATATGTGAAAATGTCTTAAGGTAATGGCACACACAGTTGTCAAATGTATTGACTCTAGAACTTTGACTTTATTTTGGCACATAATGTTGTTTCTTTTTGGTGCATATTTAACTTCAATCGGGCCAATAAAATGCTAAGAAAGATTTTCCTGCATTATAACGTTTGACAACAAATCAAAATAAATATTTCCATCATTGTTCATGCTGACACCAGCAGTGACAGCCTTTTAAAGACGGATAAATACTTGTCTGCTTTACTTTCCAACTCCCTGTTTCACAGCCCAAGCTTCAGCTTTCAGCTCTCAGCGTCCTGACTCCATAATCCAACATGGTGGTACACATACGTGCTGCTGTGATCTGCTTAATGTGGAGAGTCAGACAAAAGAGAAGCGACCTTTCTAGTGGAGCCCCCGCAGCCCGAGCCACACATTTATGTGCAAATGCACCGTGTGTGAATTCCCCTCCGTGATTTTATTCATTGAAAAGCGAATCCTCGGAGGTTTTGCGGAGACTCTCTTCAGCGCCGACCCTCTGAGTTATTCATAGGCCCTTCAGAAAGCCCGGCACTATCAAAAAACAGTTTGTTCATAATGTGCAGCAACATCAGACGCGTGGCCACCTTCATCCTCCTCCTCCTCCTCCTCCTCCAGTCTCTGCTCACACTCAGGCTTAAAGGGCTGTCGATAAGCGACCACATAAAACAATTAATGTGAATAGTTTAACCTTTTGTCTCTGCTTCCTGGAGAAATCATTGTGACTTCATAACCCGGGTCATCAATAAAGACTTTGGCTCATGAGCCGCTTCACAAAGGTTAATAAGCGTAACCCTCTTCTCTCTGCTCTCCCCTGTTGGAATCATCAGATCGCCGCTCCGCCCTTCACTGAAAGCTTTCTCCTCCATCTCCACCTATTTGTGTTTTTCATTAAACACGTGCCTTTTATGAGCCCGCCGCCGCTCGCACAGATTGATCAGTCTGCTCAGACGCGGTGCAGTGAGAGTCCGACTGGATCAAATATTTTCTCTTTAATGAGGCTTCAGGGGAGCAGAGAGGATGACTGACGGACACTGATGTCCTCTGGTCACCTGTTATGTCGTCTAATGACTGATACATAAGAACACGATGATGGAGCTTTTAGCACAAACAACCTCTGGACGTGTTGAGGAGACCGAGGCACAGAACTTACTATTTCTGCAGAGACATAAAAAAAAAAAAAAGTGCTTTTGAGAGCCGCCTGTTTGGAGCAAGTTTGCACCTGATGAAAAATCTACAATGCCACAGAACTATTTATAACGTATGAGAAGATGGCAAAGAGTAATTTTTTTTTTTGAGAGCATGGATGGGACTCCAGAGCCCCCTGCAGTAACAGATGGGTGACGTCACTCGGGCTTAGTCCTTTAAAGGAAGAATGTGCGACATGTTACACACAAGCAGAAATCCAGTCTGGGAACTACTCCCTACAAATAATACATAAGGCCAGCAAATATATATATTTTTTTACAATTTCTCAATTTCCTTATCTGATGAAATGATCAAATCTGTGACTCAAATCTGTTATTGATTAAACAGAACATAATGCCTTCTCAATTAAATGTATTGTAACAGCTGTGTATGGGACACAAAAACACAATTTGTTATTTTGGCCAGTAAAAAAACATGTTTGGCCGGTGAATTTTTTCGTCTACCTGCCACCTTGGCCGGTGAGTCAAACAGTTAATTTCAGACCCTGGTCATGACTGTCTACAATGAGGGAGAAGCTCGAGTCCCGCTGGCTGTGTTGTTGTCAGAGCCGTGTTTACATGTACGGGACGGCTGGCTCCTCCCCTTGTGTATAAAAGCTGTTTTAGTCAAGAACTAGAGAGAAGAAGACGAACATACTCACTGATTATTTGGATGTTAGTAAGAGTTTTTAGATCACGCTCATTCTGTGTCAGTTTACATGAAATGTGAAGCTACGAGCTAACTAAAGAGCGCTAACATTAGCATGCTAACACAACAATGCAGGACACAGATGATTCCAGCTCGCTTAATGTTGCTTAATCAAGGTGCTTTCTAATTAATAACTCTGTGTGAACTCGAGTGGAGAGAGGGGGTTGGAGGTGTGTCTCTGGAGGAGAGTGGAGGTGTCTCCAAACTGCAGTTTGTTTTGGTTTCTTTCTGGTGATGAAGGGCGACATCTACTGGATCAAAAAGTCGCTCGTTCTTCCTTTAATATTTTCAGTCGATGGTTGCAACAGGTGGAAAAATAGCTTCTTTTTTTCCCCCTGCTCGGGGCCTGTTTGAGGTGCGATGTTTGAAAGTGCTGCCTGTGAATTATTTCATGAAAACTCAGATAACTCGACGATACAACTTTATCTTTGACGGTTTGTTCCCTTTTGTGTGAAACATGAACGAGATTCTTTTGTCATTTCTCCGACACAGCTTGTTTTAGTGTTGATGGGAACACGGGGGCTCAGTGTCCACCTGTTGGAGCAAATTAGGTCTGCAGCTCCTTGATAACGCTGCGTCTCAGTGAAGTACCTGGAGGCTCAATGGGTGGAGGTAATTTATGGTTTCCGCTGAGGAGCAAACAGTGCGATGAAGGCGTAGAAGGCAGCTGATCATTATTCATCTTTCTGCGTCTTCTCAAACTCGTCCCCACAGATTGCTGATACAGATACAGGCCGCTTCGTTTTGCTGAGCTTTCAACTTAAGTGGAGCAAAGCAGAAAGATTAATACTGTGAAAACAAAGATTTCTCTTTTTTTTTTTTTTTTTTTTTTTTTTTTAAATTAAATGACAAGATGCAATTTTCCACCCTGCTGGCTCGGAGCGGCGGCGGTGGAAGAGGCAGACAGCGAGGACGGGAGAGGATGGGGGAAGTCCTGAGAGATTTAACTTTTCCCTCTGCGGTGTCTGGCAGGGGTTGGCAGGCAGTGCCGCATATGAACAGTCGGCGTGCACCATCTGATAACACCTTTATAGAATATAGAAAACACAGAGAGAAACAAAACTAAACACTGCTCCAGTTTGTTTTCAGAGTGGATTTGATTCACTCCCTGAAGAACTGAAGGCTGTCCTTAGTGAGGATTCAAAGTGACACAGGAAAATAACAAAGGTTGGGTGTGGATTCATTTAAAACATTTCTGTGACCCTGACCAAGTTTGAACCCTCCCTCCGAGGTCTGTTAACATTTCTGTATTTGCACAGGTGAGAAGCTTATTCTTCTGTTTTTGGAAAAGCAAAAAGATGATAGAAGATCCCGGGCTGATTTTATTTAATCGTCTCTACTTGAAGAAGGGAGTAATGATTTGTAACGTACTAATCTCTATTCACAGGTTATTAAAAAGCATGCTGAGGTTTTAGGTGTGGGAGCAGATTTTGGTATCGAAGTGTTCTTTCTTTCTGTTTGTAGATTACAGCGGGTGCAGGAGAAAAAGAGGAAGACGTAAAGAAACCCACCGTAATGCAATCTGAAATCTTTTAACAACGACTTAGCTTTCATTAAAGGAACACTTCACCATGTTCCTCTAACACTAATATGTGTCTCTAGTCTGTCTACAAACCCCCCAATGAAGAGAAAAGTCCATCCCTCTGTCTTTTCCCTGCTCCATTTTTCAGAAAATGTGTGCTCCAACAGGCCGTTTGGAGATTTTCCCTTCATGACATCACAAAGGGCAGTAGCCCCTCCCCCAGGTGGGTGACACTCCCACAGCTAGGTGTTTGTTCTGCCCTCTGAGTCTGCCTTCTCCCCGTAAACAATAGGACATGGAGCGAGAAAGCACCGAGTAACACCCGAGCCCTTCCAGAGAGGGGGCGTGGTCAGACACAGCTCATTTACATATTTAAAGGTACAGACACAGAAACAGCCTGTTCTGAGCAGGGCTGAAATAGAGGGGTTTATAGACATGATCAAATACAGGATCAGAGTGGATTTAGAACAAGAAACTTCACACACATGTTTTTTGGGAAGCTCTGAGACTTATTTAAATCGGTTGAAGACGAGGAGGGTATGGGACCTTTAATGGCTTTCAACAGAAATCTGCATGCCAGATTTATACAGTATTCAGTATGTTACTGCTACTTAGAGGGTGTGACAGAAAGACGGGTATACATATAAGACTACATAATGGATTTCCACTCTGCCCGTTGAAAACACAGAGACAAACAGCAGCACTTCATCTCCTGTATATATTTTTGCTTTTGCTGATACATTCAAATGAACTCTTTAATGGAACAGAGGGCTGAGGGCCTTTGCTTGTGTAAATACATACGATGATGACATCTGCCACATGTAGTATTTTTCCCCCCATTGCATACATTATCTCCGCAGAGCAGCTGCAGTCTGTTAAGTGTCCATTTGCATCCCAATCTCTGCAGATATGATAAATATATAATGATGAGGAAGTGGACCTATGGATGGACTTAATGATTCTACCGGTCGGATCTCAGTCAGTCAACTGAACAGCTGCTGAGCTTAATTATAAATTGACAAAGTGAAGAGATATATCATGTATGGACTAAAAGAGTGGGCCGTACCAAAGTGAAGTCGGTGGGGGGGGAAATGAAATAGATGAGATTAACAATGGATCTTAACATTATCAAGAAATTATTGACTTTAATGCCTTAGATTGGGGTGAATAAATACAATTTGATTGGACAGAGAGAATCACTCCCATGATTCCCCGCCAGACGTCATCTTTTGTTATTATTTTGATTAAGAGCCCCCTGGTGGCAGAATTTACATACGGTGCCTTTTAAGCAATTAAGAAAATATTTTATTTTCAAACTTAAATACAATATAAAAGTAAAAAGATTGAGGTATAATCAGGAATAGCTTCAGATAAAAGATGTTTTAAGAAGCGATCACTGACTCAGCTGACCCGATGTCCGCTTGTTCTCTTCAGGGTGAGATTTAATTTCTTATTGTTTGCTGTGTGGCAGCAGAGCATAACTGTCATGTCTTCCTTTCAGCTGTGAATATACTTTAGTCACAGGGAGCAGTGAGCAGGCTCAGCGTGGTCGTGTACCTGCATCGTACCTCACTTTGTGTAAACAGAACTGATTCTCTCTGAACCACCGGTCACCTCACATCACCTAACACCTGCCCTCCTCCTCCTCCTCCTCCTCCTCCTCCTCCTCCTCCTGCACCCACAGGCTCCTGCAGCCTTGAACAATGGATGGGGTGTCTGACTTGGGGTTACATCAGCTGTCTTTGTGGAATTATAATGAGACGACTATAATGAGACCGTCTCTGGTAAGAGCCCAGTCCAGGTGAGGGTCAGGTGTAGCGTAGGAAAGGTGCCAAAAGGGCAGAAAAACTGCTTTCTGAGGGAGGTGGTGGTGGAATATGGAGCGGTCCACCTGCTGAGACCTGAACCTCTTTCCATTTTTTAAAAAGCATCTCCAATATTGATCCTAGTTTGAGCACGTTTCTGCTCGTGGAGCTTATTAGAAACATGCAGAGGCTTTTTAGGTCGGGTACAATCACTTCTATCTGAACCACTTCTCTCTCATATCTGGCAAACTGAGGGTCGCCTTAAAAGCGCCTACCTTCTCTGGTCCAAACAAAAATAGACCATTCAGGACCAGAATCTAAACTTAGAGGTAGAGATGGGACCGATCCAATTTTATATCGGTATCGGGTC
Organism: Labrus bergylta; assembly: GCF_963930695.1. Taxonomy (NCBI): domain Eukaryota; kingdom Metazoa; phylum Chordata; class Actinopteri; order Labriformes; family Labridae; genus Labrus; species Labrus bergylta. The sequence continues at coordinate 29,447,697 of NC_089202.1, forward strand.
CAACATTGACTTTATATACACATCAGACATCGGGCTGATGGCGCCGATCCACGTCACTGATCAAGAAAAATGCTTGGGCACTTTAAACATTCTCGGCTCGCACAGTCTCAATTTGAAGACATTCAGACCACAAACCGTCTCCATGACGACGTTCAGATGAGAAGGAACAGCTCCTTCTACATGATCTTAACTGGTGGGTCAGGACCCAAAAGTGGGTCATTGAGTCGTTTTCAGTGGGTCGTGAAAGTGTGCCTGGAAAAAAATAAAAATAAAATCACTTTTAAAACACATTTGTGTTGCTTCATCTCTTTTTTCTTTTATATGTTTTGTACCGTCTGAGGTCCAAAGTGTATCATTTTTCATAAAAAACAATCTCAACGGTTGAAAAATATCCCAAATTTGGGTCGCAATTTCTTATTAAGGAGTTGATGGTGTGTCCTGAGGCTAGACCAGTTGAGAGCCACTGATCCAAAGAACAATTCTTACACTTCAGTTTAAAACTTTTAATTTGAAAATCTTAAAGTTGTTGCTGCTTCCTGTTTGTATGTAAAGCCAGCGCAATGCAATAACACTATTAGTTATGATGTAAAAATACTGGAATCAGGATCTGTTTTGTACAGTGAACTAGATAAAGACTTTTTGAAGTGCGGTGAGTTGGTCATTAAAGCCGACTGTTCTTCATCTTTTACTTTTTGTCCTGAAGCCTCTAAAAAAAGAAAAGTGATCAAATTGGCAGAAATTCAACAAAAGTGGATTTTGAGGTTCTGTGGTGAACACAAAATAACAGCAGGTGTTTCACTCATACACCAATTACTCTGATTTCCTCTTCATCTTCACACCGACACAGAGAAATGGACCAACAGATCGGGGGGAAATTGGTCCCTTGGAGGCCGGCCCTCGTGGTCTCGTTACTGAAGAAATCTTGCCCAAAGACTCGCTCCATCACGGGTCCAGAACTAACCACCAACATTTATTCTGCACTCCCGGAGCCGCTGCAGATCTGTCTCAGGTTTGTTCCCATGATTGGACGCCTCATATCGAGTGTGTAAGCCCCATGTCCTCTCCAGACGCAGAGAACAGAATTGACACCTGGTTTTTACCCACAATTTTCCACATACTCTTTCAGCGCCCGGTCTGTCAGAGCCACGCACTATGCCGCCGTTCGCTGCCACACTAGTGAACGATTGTGTTTCCACAGCGAGCCATCAGCATCCACTATGTACTGCTCTGTTTCAAATACGCTGCGAGTACACTAGGCAAGCGTCAAGCTGGACAGAATATGATAACCCGGACAGGAAGTCAGTCGAGGAAACTCACAGAGCGTCCGGTCAATTTCAAAATAAAACACAATATACAAACTTTAGATTGTATATTTCATCACTTTATCAACGTCCTACGAGCTACAGTACGCTAGTCGAGCTCTCAGCCTAAAGGGGAAAATGGTGAAGCACTGACCCACAGCTTGTGAGTCCCGCTGGTCACTCGTTGAGGATTCTTCCAATCAAGCTTAATTTACTGAACAATATACCACCGTTTGATTCAAATTACATGACTATGACCTGTAAAGATGTGTGTGTCGCCTAAGTGCCCCAGCACAGCTCGCAGTACACGATGAATGGGGATGAAATTTTAATCATGACAGGTCGCGTGCACAGTGCAGTGTTTGATGATGGCGGCTGCATTCTGTGTCCATATTTTATTCTGGTGTATATACGACGCAGCACTCTTTTTAAATGAAAAAATCAGAATCAGAATCAGAATCTGGGTTTATTGCCAAGTACATTTACACATACAAGGAATTTGACTTGGTGTATTGGTGCTAAACAATTGACAAGGAAATAAAGCAGAACTAGCAACAACTTAAATAATACAGAATAAGAAGCTACTACAATATATAAAATAGAGTTTAAAAGGTGCAATATAGGACTATGAGAAAAAACAGGTTGTAAAATAGGTAGTAAAATGCATCTTACACACCAGATTTTACGATACAAAACAATAAGACTCGATATGATTTGAAATTTGTCTTGGACTTAAAGTGCTACACACTGAGCAGACTTCAGAATATTATTAACTGAAAAACAACAATCCACATGTAAACAAAGACTCACAGTGTACAAGTCCAGGCATCCTGTTTTATTGATGCTGTTCTGCAGCGTGTTCAGTCGGCCTTCCTTCCTTCACTGTATTAAACCAATATCAGGATCTCTTCCTGCCCTGACCCCGGGGTCCTGTGAGGGCTGAAACACAACCATAAACAAGTCTAATAATACTGTAAACAGTACCAGGTGATTTTGTGAAAACATTCGGTGTTGACGATGTGTTTCTGCAAATGTACCAGCATCGAGCTTCTTCTCACACAGCCACGGTGAGAGCCTATAACAGCTCTACTCGGCTGCTTTTATAGCCACATGAGGATGATTATTCATTTCAGAGCTAGGAGTTAGTAATGTGTGTGTACATTGTGCGGAGGGAAAAAAAAAACCCATAACACTTTCCCTGCAGACTCCATAAAACACGACGGAGCAGCAGCAGCAACGAGCAGCCGGGATTGAATATCGTAACACTGTTGGTTTTCTTCAACAGGTCCTCGGCTTGGCCTCGCTCCATAAAAACATGATGAGGACATTTCATCTGCCGACATTTCCTCCACACACACACCATCACCTCTACCTTCACCCGACCTTCCTGCAGAGCCCCCCTCCTCTCTCCCCTGACCCCTGTCTGCCCTCTCTCTCTCTCCTCTCTCGTCCGTCTTACCTCCTGGGAAGGTGTCCACACATCAAAGTGTCCCCGCCTCCATCCGTTTCCAGGACAATCAGCAAACACAGGATAATTGGGTGGCGGTGGAGGCACCCCTCCAGCTCTCGGCGCCTTTCTGACAGAAAAGGAGCATCAATAAGAGGAGAGATGAGTGACAGACGGGTAGCCTGCAGCAGAGGAAGGGCAATGAGAGCCAGGAATAGAGCGTGATGACATGCATATCAATGCTGCCCCTGCAAGGTAAACAATGACTCTTAATTAGCAGGCTAGGTTTTAATTAAGATGACGGCGGAGTAATTATTGCCCCTGACAGGGATGATTGAGCCGGGAGAGTCCATGTTCTGATTAGACGCGCTCCTTTGGTTGCTCACCCCCGTCCTGCAGGGGAGGCAGGAATGACACGACCTCTCGTCGTCAGAGGACGGCTGGGTGTCTCAGGGAGGGGAGCCTTCAGACGCTCTCAGGTCTGCTTCCTTCCTCCTCGCATAGATGAGAGCACTCCAGAATAAAAAAAACTTCACACAGATATCAGAGCAGAGCAGAGCGGGGTCAGAGGGTCAAAAAGATAAACTCTGAAAACTCCTCGGGTGGCCTCTTTTCTCTCTCTCTCTGTTGTGTTTGGAAGAAAACGAAGAAGTCAGAGAGATTCTTTATCGTTCTACAAAACCCTGTGAGCTGACTGAAACTAACAATCATCACCTCTTAGATATCTGTATCCTAAAGTTGTCTAAGTATAGGACGAATAAATCACTTGCTATGTTTACATGGACCAATAAAAATAGGAATAAAAGCCGGATCAGAATAAGAAAGGTAGAGACTGCTCCCATCCCGCCTTCCCCGAGGGGGTTGTAGGATTCTTGTCTAATGTGTATCCATGTAAACATCTTATTTGACGGTTTCTTCCTGGTTGTCGTCAAATTATTCTCGCTGTGCATGTCTGCATGTCTCCATGTTCGTTATTGATGGTTAGAAACAATCGCAGGAGCAAAGCAGGGCCCTTAAAGAAAACTCTGGATTGTTGACGTCTCACTGAAAAGTTGAACAAAGCCAGAGGTCGAAGAACCATTAAAAAAAAAAAAATACAGACATCCAAAGTCACAGACGATCCACGAGCAGAAAGGTGGTAAAACAATGCTTTTGAAAAAAGCTTGATGCAGAGCTGGCTAAACACTGGGGTTTTAAACATCAGTCATTGTTCTTAACCGATAGTTGAACACCTTAACGATCAGTTATTGATTAATAATTAACAAGCTGCAAAATGCACATTCTTTTTCTGTTTAGGTTTTATTGAAACCATTATAGCAGCACAGTAGTTACTTTAATTAATTAAATGAAACTTTTAACTCACTTTTCTGAGTCCCGCTTCTTCCTTCAGTAGTGATAAAATGAGTTTTTCTGAGTTGCAAAAGGTGACAAGACGCCCTCTTTTGGTATAAAATGGTATTACATGTGACCGCTGGTAAAATTGTAAACAGATTGTCGGTTAATACATTTTTAATCTGTTCGATTAACATCCCGACTAAACACTGAAGCTTCAGTCTCCATAACAACACAACCTGCGTGAGCATGGACTCTAGATAGGAGGAGGCGGGGGGAGACAGCTCTCTACAATGTTTCTAATTTAGACTACAGTACCCATTTTAAACACTAGGTGTCAGAGTTACATACTGCTCCTTTAAATAGATAGAAACAGAATAAACCTGCAGGAGACACAATGCAGGACTGATGAAAAAAAGACCAAATGTGGATCAATTCAAAAGTGAAAGGGTCTCGATTAATGTTCTTTTCTAATTGTGTGTAAAACTACAATGACCAGCTGTTTTTTAGAAAGATGAAGATGACACATTTAGGAGCTATTTCAAATGATTTCCCTCTTCATATGGACGACAGTAGTTTGTATTCTTGAGGCGCAGACAGGGAGGGAAATTGAGAATGTATTGAGTGACAGATTGTTTTGATTTGAGTCTTTAATAGGATTTGTTGCCAATAACAAAAGTAGAGACTAATACCATCTTATAATCTCCAGAAAAGGTAATAGACTTTCCCCTTTAGCATCCTAGCTCATCGTGCTTTTATTGCTTTATGTTAATTTCCTGTTTCGGAGGAATATTGGGGATGAGAAGAAGTCAGATTAATAAAATTGCAAATACCTGCTAGAAAAACAAAAGGTGCATCAGAAACGTTATCAAACTCCTGTAAATATATATTTCCCCCCTGCAGGATATTTCAGACTTGACTTTGTGTTCCTGTGAACGCCCCGCAGGCCGAAGCATCAGAGGAAACGAGGTCGGCCTCTTCATCATCGTATCGATCACTTTTAATTGAAGTCAGAGGCGGCTTTCTGCATCTGAAGGCTTGACGGGACTGCTGATGTTGCCCTTTTTAAAAAAAGTTCTGAGCTCTGCACAGGTGGATGAATTATTCACCGCTGTTGACGGCATCAGTCCACTGCTCTTTACTAATGAATGACTGTGATGTGGCACGCAGGCCTCCACTTTGAGCACACCTAACATTAACTCTCGACGAGCTCACACTGCCTTGACGTTAGGAATCTGTTTTTTATCAAAATATATATTTTTTGCCTTTTTTAGATCGGACAGCTGAAGAGAGACAGGAAATGTTGGGGGGAGAGAGCGGGGGGATGACATGAAGCAAAGGATTTGAACCCATGGCCGTTGTGATTACGACTATAGCCTCTGTATCGGCCGATTCCTACAGACGGTTTGTGGGCGCTGCCATCTTGTGGTGGCAGCCATTACTACGGTGACCTCTCAGAGTCTCCTGCTGCCCGTTTAACCGCGACAGAAGCTCTCATAGTTAGATTAAAACGTCAGACGGCAGCTGATGAAGGAGGAGATCTTTATCTTTAACAAATGGTTACAGCAGGGGATTTTGGCGCATTTCTTTTGGTATCCAACACCTTTAGCTGTGTTGCTCATTCCAAGAATGCACAATCCTTACAAGTTAAACCTTGTTGTATCAAACCTGTTTCCAAACTTTTTCTGATTACTTTATTATATAGATTTTAAATATTAAACGACTTGATGACATAACAGAGAAATAACGCTAAAGATGGACAGTGTGATGAAATTATGTGTAATGTAACGTTACTCTACAAGCTCGTTAGCTTCATTAATCAACTGATGCATTTAATCCTCAACGACTTGTTTGAGTGTGAAATGCTTGTCTGTAGATATTCATGTAGCATGTTCGTTTTTGTTGCTAAAGCGGCTGCCTGTAATGATCACATAATCGCTAACAAATAAATGTTACATAACAGATTTCATTTAATTAATCCACGATGATGGACGACTGAACACCACATATGACTCAGAGAAGGACAGAAACTACTAAGTAAGTAAGTTTATTCTTACCTCTGAATTATATATTCGTCCTCTATAGAGGTTAGACTTCTAAACGTTTTTTAAAATCGCCAACCATTTAAACGTTAATTAGTATTTTTTTATTTTTAAACATTTGGTAATGTGCACATGTCACTGCACAGAGCAACAGCAGCGCATTTACAAGATGGATGTATGAACAGTGGACCTTATCTCTCTCTCTCTTCTGATGTGGTTCTTGACTCTTGGTTCTGCTGTGTTTTGCCGCGTGGTCCGCCACTCTCTCTCCCGCTCTCTTGTGCACGCAGCATTTTGATGAATAAATGAAAAATGAAATAAAAATATACTTGGGCGTCCCCCCAGGTATCGTCTGTGTGTTGGAAAGTTTTGCACACCACTAGTCGTCTGCACGGACAGTGAATGTGTGCACAGTGTCGCTCTCATAGTGTGTGTTCGCTCCCCGTCTTTCCAGACTGTTAGTAAACTTTAGAACTCCACAGGTTCTTTACGTTGTTGTAAAAAGTAAATTGACATATTCAATTTAAAAGTAGACACATTTTCACTTTTTAGGAGCGCTCTTATTCGAACCCGCGGCTTCTGGTTTTCTCCCAGCTCGGTCTACACATCAGAACCTCAAAACCCCCAAACTGGTTCTGAATCTTTAGAAGAATTTTTTTTAATCTTCTTGTTCAGAGCGATGTGACGGTTTAATCCCGAGCATGTTGAGCCTTCCTAAGTGAATAAACAAAGTTATTTATGCAGCGTTTTTTTCTGATATTCTGACAGCTATAACGTCTCCAACATTGAGCTACATTTATCACGCTCGCACGCGGCTGTCAGAGCGGCGGCCATTACTCTGTTTGACAGGCAGACGTCTTCGATTGAACAATCCCCGGGCTGCTCAGTAAAGTCTAAAAAAAAAGGATTCTTGATTTCCAAACCGACCTTTTCAACAAGAATCTCTCGATAAGTCAGTTAATTTAAACCTCCCTGCGGATGAAACGGCATCAAATGTGGTAAACATATCGAACTGTGCAGCATGTTTACATGAACAGGTCATGCATATGAGTATTATAAAGTCCCACAGAGGCAGAGCGAGGCTTTGATTGTGATCGGCGTGATCATGTTTACGTCCAATCTGTATCCATCTTTCTCCTCCCCTGTTCCCTCGGACGTGGCTGACCTCCGAGCTGAACCTGAGTCCGTTTGTAAAAAACGCAAAAGAAGCACAGATTCTTTCCTCTAATGTTTCTCCTGCTGTTGATGTGCCCTGGGTGTGCGGGGCCAAAATTACCCCCATTACCGCCGTCAACGTTTTCGCCTTGAAGGCCTCGGCTATTTCTCTCTCTCTCTCTCTCTCTCTCTCTCTCTGTTATTCCTCCCGTCTCACCTCTCCCACCTCGCCGCCGCCGCTGCTGCTGTGATATTAAACTGTAACTGAATTCCAAATGAATTCTAAGCCGCGGCGGGATGAAATGGATGTGTTGAATGCTAAGCTCGGCATTAAAGCATGACGATAATGGCCTGGTGTTTTACGAGTCGTCTCGGCGGTCCCACTACCACAACACCCTCACACTCCTTTAATCTTACCCTCGCCTGTAGCTAACATACATCCCTGTGAACTCTGTGGGAATACTACTGATTTTATGAGTATTGATCATTTTGTTTCTAAATGTCACTCGGTGCACGGCCTCTGGAATTTTATCGACTTAAAAACCAAGCGGCAACCTCCAGTGTTGAAAAATTAAGCTAATGCAGGAAGCTCGTCGAGTGTCCACTAGAGGCTGGCTGCAGGAACACAGGAAGACACATACACAGCATAAATGCACATGTTTACAGCCTGGTACAAACAATCAAATAGTTTAGTAAACCCGCTCCAGCTCTCAGCCTGTCGTTAGGTTGACTGAGACAGGATTTCCAACATGGTGGCTGCTGCTGATGAGCCTCCAGAGCCCCCTGCAGGAACAGATGGATGACGCCATGTAACAACTCGGCTAACTCATGTTAGCGATGTTAGCATTGTTGTATGACTAATGTACATTAGTTATGTACCAACCTTACTAGCGTGCTAGTAACATGGCTGTTAATTACTCGACTGATTGGCTATAAAAGAAAACATGTGGTTCGAAGATGCACGACCTGTAAATGACCTTTAGACTTTAACGGTATCTCCTCGGGGTGCGGATCCTTTTTGCCTTCTTTGGACTCCATCAGTCCGTCTTCATATTAGCCCTCACATTGTCTCTCTGTCCTCGTCCCCCCCCCTCTGTGAGCGTGTTTCTGCATGATCACTTCATTAGGGTGAGTCAGGGTGATAAATGAAGGAGCCTCGGGGGGAGGGAGGATGTGGGGCGGATGGTGTTAGGGGGGAGGCCTGTCAGACTCCCCGGGGTGATGTTTGTGGGTGATACTGTATAACAGCTATTACACAGCCCTTTATCCCCAATGTCACCTAGCTGTGTGGTGTCTCAGTGTGGTGCAGGGTAATCCTCCGCCCCCCCGCCTCTCCTCCACACGTCCTGATTTCTTCAGACATTATAATCAATCCTGCTCCCCGCGGAGCGTGATCACTCGCTGCGTTTGTTCGGGACTCCGCCTGATGAGACGGTCGGGCTGCAGAGAGACCAGAAAACGTTTTGACAGAAAGCTGCTTTCTGCCGCATGTTTGTGAAACTGGGAACTAAATCCAGATCCCTAACGTCATTTTAAGTTTTGATGCTCTGTTTGTTCATATGATGTCCTTATAGTACCATCATTATTACATTTTAAAGATTTCTTTAGGTTTTCAGGAGCTCTATCTTTACTCTGATTTATTTATAGTGAGCAATTATTCTGCTGAAGCTGTTCAATGTACTGATGCTCAGCAGTAGAATTTAAATTAAATGGATTAATGAGCCGTTTTCACATATGCACTCGAGAAAAATCAGCTTAGTTCCAAGATCCAAGACAGAGTCCGACACTATAATATCAGTATGAAGCAGTTTGATTATGTGCATGTCAGTCTATTAACAGAAACTGCAGTCAGCCATGTAGTTCACAGGTTAACATGTAAACTGTGGAGTGATGATCATTTTAACTTTTTGTTTCTTGTTCGTCCACTTACATGCGCAATGGCTTGTCCCAGGCTCTCGCTCGCCCGTATAGCGCTCTCTCTCTCTCCCTCTCAAGTGTGGTCCGCGGACCCACCTTTATCTAAAAATGCACGTTTTGACATAATGAGGAAGATACACTCGTGAAAAATGATTGATTGATTGATGATTGATTCTGTGCATGGAGACCGAACTGGTTGCGTACTGGTCTCCAGTCTATGGTGTGAATCCATAGACTGTAACTAATGGACGAAGCCTGAGTGATGTCACCCGTCTGTTCCTGCAGGGGGCTTTGGAGTCCCATCGATGACGGTCTCCATGCTGGATATCCTGTCTCACCCTAGCTTAGAGTCCACCTAACGACCGGCTGAGAGCTGGAGCTGAGATTGGGACAATAAGATAATAGATCGTGAAAGACGGGGCAGCTTTGGAAGGACTCACTCTACAACAATTCATTTCTCACAAAAAGATTCTTCAATCGATGCATCAACAGAACAAGAACACGTTTCCTGCTGAGTCGTGTTTGGTAGCAGGTGAGTCAGTGAAGGTGATAAAATGAAGCGTTTCCTGCAGAGCAGACATGTTGACAGGTGGTGTGAAAACTCCACAATCTGACCTTTGACCTTCACCGTGAGAAATATGGATCCATCTCTCCAGAGGATCAGCTGACTTTTCTCTTTGCACCTCCAGCAGGTTGAAGATTTCATTACCTCAGGAACTAGCACACAATATCCAGTACGGATACAGAGAAATACTTTATATATTCACAATATTCAGCCTTAAACAAAACATCAAGAAGAAGGCTTCTCTGCAGATCTTATGATTGTCAGAATCTTGTCAGCCAAACGTCCTTTCCACAACAGAACAAAAAGGAACAAGAGGGGGATGGGATGGTGACCACTAATCAGTCCTTAATAGTTTGGTGCCGTTTGGTATATTCAAAACAGATGTAATAAAATTTGTTCAAAACTTAACAGAGATATCACATTGACCAGGATGGATGCGTCCAATTTGAGGTTTTTCACAACACATGAAGATAATCTCTGCAGCTGTTACTGAGAGGTGACGCTTGATGCATTAAGAGGATAGACAGACATAAAGTGGCTGTGGCTCAGTGGTAGAGTCGGTTGTCTCTTTACCAGAAGGTCCGGGGTTCAATCCCCAGCTCCTGCAGCCACATGTCCGATGTGTCTTTGGGCAAGACGCTTAACCCAAAGTTGCTCCCACTGCTTCGTTGGCGGTGTATGAATGTGTATAAATGGATGAGTTAATATTGATGGACTCTTCACACTGCAGCCTCTACCATCAGTGAGTGAATGTGTAGGTGTGACTTGCGGTGTGAAAGTGCTTTGAATAGTCAGATCACTGGAAAGTGACGGTACAAAAACCATTTGGAGAATCCTACACCTTTGAGCTGCTAGCCCACCGGCACCCTGACTTGGCTAACTTTAGTCAGAAAAGAACCAATCGATGCCCTAAATCATCCTGATGGTCTTTTAGTGTGAATCCTTTTAGGACAATCAGAGCTGATGGACTTCAGAGTGGCTCCTGAAGCTGGAAGCTGTATTCATGTTTTTTTCTTTTTTTTTGTTCTACCTCCAGAGGATGAACAGCAGCTTATTATAAGCATCAAACCTGGTTTTGAAGTCAACAGTAGTAAAGTGCTGGAGGACATTAATCAAGAGGAACAAGCCGCCTCTCACACCTGCTTTGAGCTGAGAGTGGAGCTGGCAGCTTCCTCTACCCGAGTGTCTGTCACTGTCAGTCCCCCCGCCTCCCCCCCGCCCACCAACAACACCTCAAACGGGATATATTTGGTCTAAAAAAAGCTCTGCATTCACATCTGACTCCACTTAATTACATCCTTCAAGGTGGCAAGTGCCTGTTAAGAGTTTCTATTCAGGGGGATTTCACGGGAGAGGAATCTGACAGGCAGGAGAATGAAAGTAAAGAAGCCGTTTTTATTTTTTGTTTGAGGCGTCCTGCAGACAGAACCTTTCACTGCGCGTTCCCCGGGGGGAGGAGAATACTGACGCACACTGAAGGGGGCAGTAGACCTATGATCTGACTCTATACCGCTAATAATCATCTTTCTGGGTTTCACTTCAGGCCCACAGATGGTCGCTCTGTTAGGGTACATGTGTGAGCTGCTGTAATGAGAACAAATACCTGAAACGCTGCAAGCAATAAGAACTCTTTATGGATCCTCTTATGTCCTAAATAAGCTGCTGGACGTTCTCAATCTGAATTTATTTAAATGAAGCTTCTTGTTGCTGTATCTGAAAGATTTTTTTTTAGCTGTTGCAAATATGCAAGCTGAAGAGTGGACAAAAAAATCAATTCATGTAAAAATCGAGATTCTTATCCTCCGCGATTTTAAATCGATTCATAATTTCCAAAAATCTATTTTTTTCAATCACCTTCTGTCTCGCTGTAGCACTACGCGGCTTCCATAGAGCAAGCTACCACGGCTAAACACTGCTAAGTGCTAAGGCTAGCTCAGAATAGAGCAGCAAGAAATTAAAGGCAGGTGTTTGGGCTACACCTCGGATTTTACAACCTCCCGGGGAAGACTGAGCTGGACATGATTTTTTCAATATGCAGGGTTTGCAAAAATGAAAGTAAAATACTTTGGAAACAGTACAAAAGCCGAAAAAAAAATCCAGAATCGTTTTGAATCGAAAATCGATTCTGAATCGAATCGTGAGACACCAAAAGATTCCTGGCCCTACTGAAGAGCATCGTGCAGGTCACATGTTTTACAATAATAAAAGGTAGTGTTGGAGTCAAGACCACACTGACAGAGACAAAGACATACTCAAGACCAGAGTGCTCCGAGACCGAGTCAAGACCAAGACCATAAATATACATGAAAAATCATAATTTTTTGCAGCAGGCGTGTCCCTCACTCAGACCGGGAAGGTTGTGGCTGTAACTGTTTTCCTTCTAATCACAGTAATGACATCGCCTATCAGTAGTGATCTTGACCAGTCTTGATTGAAAATCTTGAGTCTGCCAAGTCTGAGGTGGTGTTCATGTGTTTCTTTTAATGACAGCAGTCAATGTAACAACTATTATTTCAACTTGTAACGGTCTGTCCAGCTTAGTTTTTATTCCTGCTACTCCCGTTTCTGAGCGCACCTGAATGCATCTCTCATTGTCTGAGCACCCCTGAATGCAGCACGGTCACAGCGCATTCCCTGAGTAACAGCAGAGAGAGAGAGACATGCCCAGAAAAGTCTGAAGTCAACTAAGCATCATTATCAAGGAGAAAATTCAACTTAGTACAATTTCAGTCTGACTAACATGTTCCCATATTTAAGTCCAGTTTTAGTCGGATTAACACAATATAAATCTGTTTTCACATCATGTAAACAAACTGATAGGGATGCAGTATTCTTTGGAAAAGTCTCTCTTTTAAAAATGGGGATCAAACCCTTTGTTGCACGTGTTTGCGATGTGAAATAAGCCTGACAGAGATGTTCAAACCTCGTCTCACCTCCTCACCTCCACAGTGGGAGCGCAGCTGTCGGCTTGTTGGATTCAGAGACTTAGAGAACTTGTCCGAGGCAGAAGCCATGAAATGTAAACTCCAGAAAAGCTCTGAGAGTGTTTCAGGGTGTTTTTAAAGATCTGAAAAGTGATTTATTTCAGGCAAACTGAGGGCCTTTTCCCCTCCTGGAAGAGGACATTTCTTTTTAGTGAACGACAACATGCTGCTGCAGCTTAATGATTCACCTGGCCGACAAAATGTTCAGATGTCCCCCTGGCATTGGCGCCATCCAATCCTTTCACAGCCACCAGCCTGAAGTATCGACCCGCTCCCCCCGCCTGTGCTCCTGTGGCCGCCTCTAAACCCCACAGCTTCTATTAGTGAGGAACAGGACACATACAGATCAGACCAGGACCTGTGCCCCCAAACCTCCAATCTCTGAAACTCATTTTTCTGTCAAAACTAAATATCTGTGGTTGTTAGCTGCCATTTGTTCAAGCTGCTCTGAGACTCGTGTATTCATCTGGGGCTCTGCAAACTGTTGTGTAGGATAAACACACAGGCCTGAAACTACATCTACTATGTCTCCTTTGTGCTGTACACACGGTTACAGGAAACTGATTTATCAGCCTCTGTGTCGGGGCCAGAAACTTTCCAGACTGTTGTAATTCTCAGGGCGTCAAACGGACTCTCTGTGACTCCCCTTGACGTCAAAGAGAGCACAAGGTACCCGTTCATCTGCACGATGAGCACCAAACTTTAAAGGCTTTATATGCTTTTGATCCAGCAGATGTCGCCCTTGAGCACCAACATGAAACCAAAACAACTCGCGCTGCATTGTTGTGTTAGCATGCTAATGCTAGCGATCTTTATTATGCTGGTATCTTCACACTGCATGTAAATTTACCTGAAATGAGCGTGATCTAGAAACACAGTTAAGCAGTGAGTACAGTATGTTATTCTTCTTTTCTCTAGTCCCTCAATTAAACAACTTTTATACGTGAGGGGAGGAGTCAGCCGGCCGTCCGGGCGATGTAAACAAACTGAAGATAGGACTCTGAAAACATCACAGACAGTGGGACTCGGGTGTTACACCCATTGTAGACAGTCATGACTCACAGAGTTATTTTCAGAGGATATACTTGATTTCTATTATATTTAAAATCACATATAAGGACTTTAAGTTATAATGTGTGGCTGCTTACAAGGGCAACACACATACAAGTTTAGTCTCTGCTGATCATGTTTTACAGAGTAATGGAATCTGAAAGAAAGGTAGCTTTGCTAAAGTTAGGTCAGATATATATATATATATATAAGATTTATTTTTGGGCGTTTTGTGCCTTTATTGGAGAGAAAGGACAGTTGGAGTTGGAAATCAGGGAGAGAAAGAGAGAGTGTGGGGATTGACATGCGGGAAAGGAACCACAGGTCGGATTTGAACCTGGGCCGCCCACTTGGAGGACTACAGCCTCCATACACTGCACCACCAGCGCCCCCTGATATTTGTGTTTAACATGCGCATGATGTCTGCCTCACATCCCTTCATCTGTTTGGAGCGTCAGCTGTGCAAGTCCTTAAAAAATGGTCATAGAGCAAGTCCACATTTATCCACATCTGTACGATTTGTCGTCGCCACTGCACAGCAGCAAACATTGCCTGTTGGAATATCTGGTGATGGATAAGTTCCACTTTGGGAGTTGATGTCGAAACCTTCAAAAACTAAACGGAAATGCATCCAGGACTGTTTCCATACAGGGAGAGCAATGTTGGATTTATGGAGTGCAGACGGTCTGGACTGGGAATCTTTGGGGGTCTCATGATTCGATGCAATTTGAGTTCGATTTTGATTCTGATTGAGAATCTATTTTTGGATTCAAAACGATTCTGGATTCATGCTTCAAAGTCTATTTTTGAATGAGTCCATACTTCAGGATCTACTCCAGTCGTCTCTGAGACTGGCTGAATCTCTTTATGAAGCTCCATTTGTCAACTTACTGAGTTAAAGAGCTAGCATTAGCACTTAGCAGGGAGTGACTGATTTGCTTGATTTTTACATAAATCTAATTTTTTCCCACCTCTCCTGGTCATCAGTTGTTTGATGTTCTGAATGCTCTCGGCATTAACTTTATAGTATCCTCCTCGTCTGTTGTTTCACCATGTTTATCTCAACCTAAAGTACATTTTTTAAACAGGCAAAGAGGTGAAGTTAAGGGGGGGGGGGTCTTTAACCTCCTGGTGCTCCTTCAGCACGTCTACCTGTCTGTCAAATCAGCACGCCCCTAATTATGCAAATTACTCTTTGGTTTAGTCACATAAAAAAGGATGAGTTATAAAAACAACTCACCTCTTTACAGTGTGTACCAATACAGAAACAACACATACGAAAACATTTTAGTACCAGGCTGTAAACATGTTTATTTCTGCTGTAAAAGTTGACATTTTAATAAAGGACTTAAAGGGGATTCCTGGGCTTTTGCAGCCACCCTCAAGTGGACATTCAAGGAACTGCAGTATTTTTGCACTTCCACTTCCGTCACTGGAGGTTGCCGCTCGATAAAATCCGTCCTGCAGACTGGAGCTGTGCATCTTCACTGGTCTTACGACTCGATTCGATTCGGATTATCCAGTCAACGATTCGATTAGATCGATATCACGATGCATCACTATTCATCCTCAATTTTCTATATTACTGCACATGGCTACTTTTTCATAAACAGAGACAAACAGTCTTATAAATATGAACTCCTTTTGTATAACTTAAAAAAGTGATTTAGACAACAATGTCATTATCAATATCTTTACATTGTAAGTTAAAATTAATACATTATAAAGGTAGCCTACAGTATAGGTAAAAAGTAGGCTATAAGTGTTTTTGTGTGTTTAGTTTATGACTGAGACATTTGTGGTACCACTGGAAAGCTGGGAATTTCTACTTTCTCCCACTTTTTAAATTTTTGTTTTAGTGTGGAAGCTAGTTTTTACAGGTTAAGACGTAGCGGCGTGCGGGCGTATGTTCAACACGTCATTGGTCACGACAATGCTAGCGTCGACTGTCACGTTTGTCCGGAACTAAAACAGTACCATATTATTAATCTTTTTATCATTTTGGCTAAATTTCATATCCATAAAAGTAAATTTGCGAACAGAAAACCCATTTTCAAACATTATTTGAATGAGCTGCAGCAGTACATAAAAACCATCCAGCACTCTGAGAACCCCAAGGCCCTGAAGACTCTTGAATATTGTATTTATTTTAATTGTGTAAACTGAAGACCCTTCCATTTCTACCCGTCCGATCTGCCTCGACATCTTTAAAGATCCAGTGATGCTGTCCTGCAGCCACAGATTCTGTAGAGAGTGTGTGAAGGACTGCTGGAAGGAGAAGGAGAACCAGGAGTGTCCACTCTGTAAGAGGAGACATTCAAGGGAATTACCTCCTAACTTTGCTTTAAAGAACCTGAGTGAGAGTTTTGTGCAGGAGAGAGATCAGAGAGCTTCAGAGGATCTCTGCAGTCTGCACTCTGAGAAACTCAAACTCTTCTGTCTGGACCATCAGGAGCCGGTGTGTGTCGTCTGCAGAGATTCAAAAAAACACACCAACCACAGATTCAGACCCATCGATGAAGCTGCTCAAGAACACAAGAATAAACTTCAGGAAACTCTGAAGCCGGTAAAGAAGAAGTTAAATGTTTTTAAAGAAGTTAAAGTGAAGTTTGATCAAACAGCAGAACACATTCAGGTCCAGGCCCGACACACAGAGAGGCAGATTAAGGAGCAGTTTAAGAAGCTTCACCAGTTTCTAGAAGAGGAAGAGGAGGCCAGGCTGTGTGCACTGAGGGAGGAAGAGGAGCAGAAGAGTCAGAGGATGAAGGAGGAGATGGAGGCTCTGAGCACAGAGATAGCAGCTCTTTCACACACAGTCAGAGACACAGAGGACGAGCTGAGAGCTGAAGACGTCTCATTCCTGAAAAACTACAAGGCTGCAGTGGAAAGAGTCCAGCAGCGCCCCCTGCTGGAGGATCCACAGCTGCCCTCAGGAGCTCTGATAGACCAGGCCAAACACCTGGGCAACCTGAGATTCAACATCTGGAACAAGATGAAGGACATGGTCTCCTACAGTCTGGTCATTCTGGACCCAAACACTGCTTATCCAGAACTCATCCTGTCTGAAGATCTGACCTGTGTGAGAGGAGGAGAGAGACAGCAGCTTCCTGATAATCCAGAGAGGTTTGATTCTTACTGCTCTGTCCTGGGCTCTGAGGGCTTTAACTCAGGGACTCACAGCTGGGACGTCCACGTTGGAGACAGTACATACTGGAGATTGGGCGTGTTAGCAGAGTCTGGACAGAGGAAGGGAGTCATAGAGTCTGGATGTTGGTTAATATGGTTCATTGGTGGTAAATAGAAAGCACACTCCCCATCACATCCAGTCACTGAACTCTCAGTGAAGAAGAAGCTTCAGAGGATCAGAGTGAATCTGGACTGTAACAGAGGAGAGCTGTCGTTCTCTGATCCTGATACTAACACACACATACACACACACACACACACATACACACACACCCACACACTTTCACTAAGAGGATGTTTCCAATCATTATCACTTTGGATAAACTCCACAAACTGAAGATTTTACCAGAGAAGATCTAATACATGATGAAGATGATGATGATGATGATGATGAAGATGATGATGTTTATGATGATGATGATGAAGATGATGATGATGTTTATGATGATGAAGGTGAAGATGATGAAGGTGATGGTGATGATGATGATGATGATGATGATGGTAATGATGAAGATGATGATGATGGTGATCATGAAGATGATGATGATGATGAAGGTAATGATGAAGATGATGATGATGATGATGGTGATGTTGGTGATGTTGATGAAGATGATGATGATGATGAAGATGATGTTGATGAAGATGATGATGATGATGATGATGATGATGAAGGTGATGATGATGATGATGAAGATGATGTTGATGAAGATGATAATGATGATGATGTTGATGAAGAACATGATGATGATGATGATGAAGGTTTTGATGATGATGATGATGATGATGATGATGATGATGATGTTGATGAAGATGATGAAGGTGTTCAGAATCTTCGTCTCTGATTCTTTTAGGATTGTTTTGACTGCGTTGTCATGGTGATTCTGTTCATTATAACTTTGAGTATAATTCAACAGCAGGTAAAATCTCGATCCTGATTGGTCGGTTTTTTTGGAGTCTCTTTAAATATAATCTGCTCAGCGTGTTAACTGGTTAACTGTTGTCTCTTTTTCACTTGAAGCCTCTAGTTGGACAATTTAATGCTAACACACTCATTTAAATCACACCTTTAATGTTTGCACTGACTGTTATTCAATGTCTGTTTTTTCATCATGTTTTAAACATTGCTGTACATATATAAACAACACAACTTCAGAAGGTCGACACTTTTTTTTATTTTTTAAATTCAGGTGTAATTACAGATTTTTTTCCTCAACTGTTTATAGGTTTTTGTTTAAATGTCACATATATTTTCATCCCTGTACGGGTTATGTACACTTCTTGTATACGTCTATTTTTTAATTGCACAGTTTAAGTTTGATTCATCTCGGGGTATTCTTTAAATCTTTTTTGTGGTTTTGTGGTTTAATTTGTAACAAATGTCAGCTGTTCTGTGTTGGAGTCATCCTGCAGCTTCATTCTGTAAAGGTACGGCTCCGTGGGTTTGTTATCATGTTTGAAATGTCAAATATAAGACCTGAAGACTGTCCATATTTCTTTACCATCTTCATGTTCAGAGGATGAAACCTCCTCTGAAGTCTGAACGCTTTACGTTCTTTAGAACAACAAAGAGTTCAAATATGTGGTCAGTGTGAATCCTGTTCCACCTGTAATCATCAATAAAGTTTCTACACTTGATCTGAATCCCTCTTTCTGTCTGCTGTTGTGTTTTATTGAACCGATCACGCCTCCCCGTCTCCCTGCTCGCTCTCTACCCGTTTATACCCGAGTTTATGCTGAGAGTTTGTCGTTGTCCGTTGTGAGTAGAGCTGTGCATCTTCACTGGTCTTACGATTCGATTCCATATCACGATGCATCACGATTCATCCTCAATTTTCTATACTGCACATGGCTACTTTTTCATAAACAGAGACAAACAGTCTTATAAATATGAACTCCTTTTGTATAACTTAAAAAAGTGATTTAGACAACAATGTCATTATCAATATCTTTACATTGTAAGTTAAAATTAATACATTATAAAGGTAGCCTACAGTATAGGTAAAAAGTAGGCTATAAGTGTTTTTGTGTGTTTAGTTTATTATACTAGAGAAAGATGTTTTTAAGTCTCTGTGTGTTTAGTTTATTATAAGAGAGAAAAGATGTTTTTAAGTCTCTGTCTGTTTAGTTTATTATAAGAGAAAGATGTTTTTAAGTCTCTGTGTGTTTAGTTTATCACACTGGAGAAAGATGTTTTTAAGTCTCTGTGTGTTTAGTTTATTATAAGAGAGAAAGATGTTTTTAAGTCTCTGTGTGTTCTCTTCTCAGGACGTTGTAGTCTTTAGCTGTCAGCTTTGTTCAGGTTAAGTTTTGTTTCTGTCCGTTTTATTTCAGACGAGTTGTGTTAAGTTGCTACTGCTGTAAACACCTCATTTCCTGATATGACTGTTTCACATTAAAAGCACTTCAACTTCAGATAGGTTGTGGACTTTTATTTTGAAGAACTTGTCGGATATAGAAAGTGTTTATCATCGAACGAACGCAGCTTTAGTGGAGGTGATTCTCGATGACGCTGTGTCGGGACTCTACTGTGTTTACAGCCGCTCACTTTATCACGAGTCACCGCCACAGCCCCCTTCTTTTAGTTATCCTGGACTTAAGACAGCGAGGCATCGGTTTAAACACACCTTTACCTCTGATGAAGATGCTAACCCGAGCTGCGGTCGGTTAAAGAGACGCCGAGTCAAGCCGTTTCAGCCTGCAGTGGAGCACTGTGGTCTTAGCGTGCAGGACCAACTGACTCTGCTCATAAAGTCAGCAAGACCAGGACCGGGACTCAATTTATGTTGTTTTCTGTCACAAATCCCTCTGTTAGCCTACGTTACTTTCATTACACACCACTGTGTGTGTTTAGGTAAAACAAACTCACTCAACGCTGCTCAAAACAACCACATTTAGCCTTTTTTTCTAACCCTCGTCAGCATCGATTACTTCCTGTCCCTGCATTGCGATGCATCGATTAAATGATTCATTTCAACAGCCCTAGTTGTAAGCAATCATTTGTGTGTATTTTCAGGATTTACACCTGAAAAAGTTCACTGCCATTAATAAATAAGTAAACATTTCGAAATTGGTCTACATATTTTCAGATTAGTTTACGCATTTGTGGATCTTTTTACACATTTGTGGATCTGTGTACGCATATTCAAATAGTTTTGCCACAATAATAGCTCCATAGTAATGGCACAGTCTCTCTTATCTGTATGAGCTCTCTCTCCCTTTTAGACGTTGTTCTGCAGCTATTAAAATAGCAATCAACTAAAACTCCTAAATCTATGATCAAATCTCGCTGCTGCTCTGTGTGACAGGATGATCAAACGTCCATGGTTTCTCTGATATGTTGAAAACCTCAGAAACAGTTCAGCATGTGCACAGTGATATAGAAGCTGTGAGCAGATGGGAGCTGTATGCCTAACACTCTGCAGAAACTATTAGTAACTTTAAAAGTTTTAATAACCTGATGGTTTAAATGTGCTGCACAACGCGATCACACTGTGGAGTGTGTCTGAATGAGACATTTGTGGTACCACTGGAAAGCTGGGAATTTCTACTTTGAACCAATTTTTATTTTAGCGCAGAAGTTATTTTTTTACATTTGTTGGGGTTGTATCAAGTCAACTTTGGTTATATTCTTTAATAATTATATTTAATTATTAATAATATAAATAAAATATCATTAAACTATGTTTAATCTCGTTTGGGGCACCACCCTGTACTCAGGGAAACATAACCAAAATATCACTCTCAAAAATCAGTCTCAAATTAGTTACCTAATGAATAATATTATTAATAATTAATAACTATATTTAATAGATTGAAGGCGTGAAATCCGTACACAAAGCCTTCGCACCCAGCTTATATCACAATGCAAATACACCAGTAATCACAAACAACTGCTCTCTTCAATTATAACAGAATTTATTTAACAAAGCAATATCAATCCAAAATAAATGAACTTAATGAAACAAATAACTATCATAAACTAATCTAGGCAACAAACATTATCAAGTAAAACTTGTGAATGAGGTGTAAGTGTGTGTGTGTGTGTGTGTGTGTGTAGATGAGAGAGAGAGAGAGAGAAAGAAAACAAGATGGTGGAGAGAGACAATGCACCATGTGGCTTCGTCACATGGTGACACAATGGTGGCCAACAAAGGAAGCCGTGTGGCTAACTCCTGGTAACTCCTGGTGATCGTTGCAAAGTTGGTTAGATCGTCACTCTGTCAAATGTTGAATCAACAGATTCAGGAAGGGTTCCTTCGTGGCAGATGTAGGAGGAGAATTCAGATCTTCAACCAGAGCGCTGCTCTATAGGGTCTTCTGGTTGCAGGAGCCGAGTTCTTTATGTGTCCTTGTGGATTCAGGGATCAGTGGGCTTCCTTCAGCGCTCCTGTCCAGTTGCGTTCAATGACGTTTTACGAAAAATCAAAGGAAAGAAACTCTTCTTTTTGCTCGAACCTGATAGCATCTGATTGCGCCCAAAACTCCTAAAAATATGCAGTGGAAGTAGTCAGCTGAATCCTCTGATGCTTGATTTCAGCATGTGAAAAGCTACCTATACTGAGGAACCTCAGCTCTGGAGTTTAAA
This sequence comes from Labrus bergylta, assembly GCF_963930695.1. Classification (NCBI taxonomy): domain Eukaryota; kingdom Metazoa; phylum Chordata; class Actinopteri; order Labriformes; family Labridae; genus Labrus; species Labrus bergylta. The sequence continues at coordinate 29,469,261 of NC_089202.1, forward strand.
CTATGTAAGCCAAGATGAGGAAATGGTTTGTCTCGAATGATGGAGTCCTTCTTGTTGGAGAGGGTATCCTCTGGTGTCGGCAGACCACATTTGAAGAGTTTATCCTCGGGTGTCAGCAGACCACACTTGAAGAGAAGGAAGCAATGCCTGGGGATTGCTTTTAAAGACTGGAGCTGCCTGTGGGTTTACCTCAGGCCTCCTCCAATGAGGATAGAGAATTCAGACACCCCCCACCCCCGCACTTTTCACACCTATTTGTTAGTTTCTGTTGGGGTTTTTTCCCTTTGTTTAGTCTCCTCCAAAATAACTCTAGTCAGGCTTGAGAACTGTGATACAGGCGTTCTTTGTCCCACACACATGGCTGAGGCCCAACATCCCCCCTAGTCATGAAGAGCGAAATGCAGGTTACGATCTTTAGGGCAGCTCACGGACCAAACAGTCCATGTGTCTGGGATGGAGACACATCCCAGTTTTGCAGTTCCTTAGGGAAGCAGTCCATAGGGTTAACAGTTCAGAGATATTAGAGGCATTTTGGTCTGGGCAGACACTGAGGCAAAGTCTGGGCAGACTGTCTAATTATGTCTAACGCTAGGCATAAAACATAAACAGGCATTAGCAAAGCTTTTCTACTCAAGGTGCATTCTTTAACAAAACAAATGAAACAAACAAGCAAGAGGGGGAGAGAAAGAGAAGAGTATCAGGTGTAGATTTGTGGGCTAACTCCTAGCCTGGGCAGCAGTAAACCTGTGGGATGGTGTATGTGGCATGTAGTTGTGTAAATGTACATGTATTTTATGTGTCTCACTACCACTGTCAGGTCATAAAACAGAGACTAGAAAGCATTAACACTGAGTGGCTATGGTGGGTTTTACAGTGGAGGCTACTCCCCCCTCCCCACTGTGGAGTCAGAACCTTGTTCTTTGTAAGGGCTGGAGGCCTCCAACTGTCTAATCACCTCTGTCACACACCTCCGGATCATGTTCTCCATTCCCCCGGTCAGAACCTGCTTCCTTAGGAAGTTCATGGGAACTCCGGTTAGGCCTACCCCTCTGTCTGGGGCTTCGGCCATCCCGAGAGTTCTGTTCGGGTCTGGTGGTGATCAGTACTTCAGGTTTGGAACTACCCTGTGGCTGGCTCCTTCCTTCACCCCCCTGGTTCTGTTGACTATTCTGCCGGTGATGAGGTTTCTTAGATTTATTCATAGCATAAGGCAATTTGTTGCCTTCTAGTGCTAGGTCACTATTGTGTCTCCAAAACCCAGGACGTATGCGTGTTTCCCAAGCCACCTGTGCAAATTTCTTGATCTCTGGCATACCAAGCTGATGTGTTCGGCAATGCATGGTGACATCGTAACGCACGCAGCCATGCAGATTGTGCAGGAATAAGGACTTAAAGATGTCTGGTCCTCTTCCAAACCTGGAGCATTACGTCCCTGGAAACATGCAGATTTTAGGCGCAGGTAATAATCTTTGGGTGCCTCATGCTTCTGGTGCCAGACACTAAGGGTTCTAAGAGGGGCAGATACAGGGTCGGTGTAGGTGGAGAATTCCTTGCAGAAAGTGTTGCAGAGTGCTGAGTACTGGTGTCTGATCTCAGGCAGGAGGGTAGTCATGAAGTCATGGACACTCCTGGAAGTTGTCTTCCAGATCAGCTTGAGTTTTTCTCATGTGGATGCATCAGGTAGATCACAGAGGTACATGTTGATCTCTCTGAGGTAATCATCAATGCTGAAATGTGGGTTACCTGGGTCAAACTGGTCTACATCCTTCGCCAGGGATACAATGAGCCTTATGCGCATTCTTTGATCTCTGGGTGGACAGGAGCCATCCGATTCATCTGATGTTTCGGAACTTCTCAGCTGTGGACCATGCGGTGTGGACTTGCAGGTAGCAGGAGGGGGGTTGGTGTTATCTCTGCCTCTGTGAGCTGAGAAGTCACCCCCCTCCCTATGTGGTGATTCAAACCTGCAAAGGTGTGAATTTTCTGCCAACAGGGATTGGATGTGGTTCTGCAGGGCTTCTTTTTCTACTTGCAGCTGGGTTTTCTACAGGAAAGGCTTGCGTTGGGAAAGAAGGAGGAGTTGCCCAAGAACATTCAGGATTATGCTTTTGAGATATTTTACGTGATAAAATCGAACCACAGTGGATTACTGTTAAGAAAGCCGCTAAGCTAAACAAAGCTAGATCAACACCAGAGCAAATCTTATCTAGGTTTCCCAACTGATCACTGCAGTCTATCCTGGAGGCTAGGAGAGGGGATTCACACCTCAAGTCCTCAAAGGAAGGGAGGAACTCACACCTCTCGGACAGCTGGCTATGCAACAATTATGTGGTTACACTCTCAACTGAAAAAATGGCTAAATTGTTGTCTCAAACAACAAAGAGCACACAAAAATTAAAACTACTGAACTCACCAAAACAAAACAACACAACTCAACACAACTTGATGTCTGCTTTGCTTAAAATGAGAATGTTCACAACAAATACATTTAATTATTATTTAAAGAATTAATTTAGGATAAATCTCTGGATTAAAGCAACAAACTAGTTCAATAAGAAAGTCGCCCTGGCTGCATCATTATGTTCAACAACATACAACACAAACTAAGCCACAGCTTGCTGTCTGTTTTGAATAAATAACAAGCAAGAAAAGTAAATCTTCAAAAGAAAAGAAAATTTTTCCTCAAGAAGACTCTCTTTTAGGATTAAAAATTCAGATCACTGTGCATTTACAGGGCAATAAAGTTGGTTTATTGAAGGCCTCACACGGGGCACCATTTGTTGGGGTTGTATCAAGTCAACTTTGGTCACATGGTCGCCCTTCCGATGGCGCACACCTAACAAAGACCTAATGTGGCCTTAATGTCTAAAAGAGACCGAGTTCGGCCCTACACGATATGTGTCTCTGAGGCGTCTAGATGGCCGTGAGTGTATTGATCTCTCTGTGTGTGTGGGTGTGTAGCCTATGTGCGTAAAGGCGCAGTGGTGGAGTTAGTCTCCAGATGTGCGTCTACAAGGGAATATGTGTGTGTGTTAGTAAGAGGAGGAGAAAAGAGAGAGAGAAACGCGTGCCTGAAGAGGCCGGATCACAGTCCGAATCCCGCGCCAAAATTCAGAGTAATTCCCTTCATTCACAGAAAGAAACCAATGGCCGAATTCAAGTTAATGCGGTTTACACTGGCCTTTCTGATCAGAAGAGTAATACCCGGTTGTAATGCTGTTACGCTAAACATATATAGGACGCAGCGGTCCGACACGGGAACAACAAGAACAACAAAGATAAAAATGACAGTTTCTGCATCAATCAAACAATTGTTAAAAACACTCTCTAAAGCTAATTCTGCCCAGACCTAATTAAGCCTCACTTGGGAATCGCTTTACCCGCGATTGGTGAAGAGAAAAGGAGTCCGGCGATAAAACAGATCTTCTGTCCGTCCAGGTGCAGAGGCGTCTGATGGTGGCGAGGGTCCCTTACGGCTTCGTTGGTTCTCCGTCGAGTGGGAAGATGTCCATTGATGTCCTTTCATTGCAGGACCGTTATTGATCTGATAATCTGTTATAGTCTGACACTCTCCGAGAAACTGAGATGCGTTCACTGGACAATCCGAGCTCAAATTTTAGAACACTGCCGGCCGCGGATTACCTGCACGCCACAACTTAAAACAAAGGAAGATGGTTGCAGAAAACAGGAGTTGAGCTTGTGTCACTTGACGTGACTTCAACACTTGAAGTCAGCGTGTGGAAAGAGAGAGAACAATGGAAGTCTTGGGGCTTTGTAGCCTGGCCTGCTTTCTGGGGGGTCTACCTCAGGTCCCCTCCAATGAAGAGAGAGAGGTTCCGGTCCGCCCTTACTTCACGCGTAGGTGTGAAGTGCTGCAGGGGATTCTGGGATAAAGAGTCCTTTTAGGCCTCTTTGTGATCTCAGTGAATAACTCAAATGAGGCTTCTCACAGAGGTGCAGGCCCAAGTCCATTGTTTGACTGTCCTAAGCCTGCGTGGCCCAACACAGGTTAAGACATAGCGGCGTGCGGGCGTATGTTCAACACGTCATTGGTCACGACAATGCTGGCGTTGACTGTCACGTTTGTCCGGAACTAAAACAGTACCATATTATTAATCTTTTTATCATTTTGGCTAAATTTCATATCCATAAAAGTAAATTTGCGAACAAAAAACCCATTTTCAAACATTATTTTAATGAGCTGCAGCAGTACATAAAAACCATCCAGCACTCTGAGAACCCCAAGGCCCTGAAGACTCTTGAATATTGTATTTATTTTAATTGTGTAAACTGAAGACCCTTCCATTTCTACCCGTCCTTATGTTTTCACTTGTCTTAGTCTTTGTCAAGCCCTGGCATGTTCGTTTGTTTGTTAATCTAACTTTTTAACATTGTCTGTGTTTACAATAAAGTTGTTAAAAAAAAGACTGTCACGTTTGTCTGCTCAGTTAGCTGATCCATGGCACTTTCCACGCCCCATATACACACACAGACACATTCGCACACACACACACACACACACACACACACACTCTCACCAGTGGAGGTCTGGATGTGTGTGGGGTTTCTGACGGACTCACGCAAAGTCCTTAAGAAGCATCAGAAAAAAAAGTCTGCTTAGTTGACATCAGACTTTTCTCTCTGCTGTTACTCAGGGAATGCGCTGTGACCGTGCTGCATTCAGGGGTGCTCAGACAATGAGAGATGCATTCAGGTGCGCTCAGAAACGGGAGCTGCAGGAACAAAAACTAAGCTGGACAGACCGTTACAAGTTGAAATAATAGTTGTTACATTGACTGCTGTCGTTAAAAGAAACACATGAACACCATTATTCCTTTAAGTATCTGTGGCACTGTCCGACTCCCCTCCAGAGCTCTAAACCTAAGGGAAACACTGCTTTCCATGGCCTAAATACTCTTACATGATTAAAAACCATTCTTAATCTCCGGTGAGGCTGTAGACGTTTGAAGTTCACCTTTAGTGATATAAAACCTTCCAGGTGTTCTTCTATCTTCACGCTGACTCACAAATTGTCTTCAAAACTTCAAGCTGCAGGAAGAGAAATGAGACTGTTCTCTGTGTTCCTGCTCTGAAGAAGCTCCGCCCCCTCACCTGTCTCACCTGAGACAAATCAGGAAACAGGTTATTCTGCCTCACCCTGAAGAGACACACACACACTGACAGACGGACCGACCTGCAGACACAAACCAGCACAACTTCCACTGAGAGAGGACAGGAGGAGGAGGAGGGAATACTGGGAGTACTTGTTATACTGGGATACTGGGAATACTAACACTTCAACCTGCTGCTGAATCCACAAACTGAACGAGAGTTTCAAAGAAAAACAATCGAGGTGAGACAAACTCTCAGGGACGGGGAGTGGCTTCCAGTTTTTTTCTGCTGCGTGTTTTGACTCTGAGATAAAATGGCGTCTAAGTTTGAGGAAGATCTGAGCTGTCCGATCTGCCTCGACATCTTTAAAGATCCAGTGATGCTGTCCTGCAGCCACAGCTTCTGTAGAGAGTGTGTGAAGGACTGCTGGAAGGAGAAGGAGAACCAGGAGTGTCCACTCTGTAGCAGGAGACATTCAAGGGAATTACCTCCTAACTTTGCTTTAAAGAACCTGAGTGAGAGTTTTGTGCAGGAGAGAGATCAGAGAGCTTCAGAGGATCTCTGCAGTCTGCACTCTGAGAAACTCAAACTCTTCTGTCTGGACCATCAGGAGCCGGTGTGTGTCGTCTGCAAAGATTCAAAAAAACACACCAACCACAGATTTAGACCCATCGATGAAGCTGCTCAAGAACACAAGAAGAAACTTCAGGAAACTCTGGAGCCGGTAAAGAAGAAGTTAAATGTTTTTAAAGAAGTTAAAGTGAAGTTTGATCAAACAGCAGAACACATTCAGGTCCAGGCCCGACACACAGAGAGGCAGATTAAGGAGCAGTTTAAGAAGCTTCACCAGTTTCTAGAAGAGGAAGAGGAGGCCAGGCTGTGTGCACTGAGGGAGGAAGAGGAGCAGAAGAGTCAGAGGATGAAGGAGGAGATGGAGGCTCTGAGCAGAGAGATAGCAGCTCTTTCACACACAGTCAGAGACACAGAGGACGAGCTGAGAGCTGAAGACGTCTCATTCCTGAAAAACTACAAGGCTGCAGTGGAAAGAGTCCAGCAGCGCCCCCTGCTGGAGGATCCACAGCTGCCCTCAGGAGCTCTGATAGACCAGGCCAAACACCTAGGCAACCTGAGCTTCAACATCTGGAACAAGATGAAGGACATGGTCTCCTACAGTCCGATCATTCTGGACCCAAACACTGCTCATCCAGTCTTCATCCTGTCTGAAGATCTGACCTGTGTGACACGAGGAGGAGAGAGACAGCAGCTTCCTAATAATCCAGAGAGGTTTGATTATTCCTGGTCTGTCCTGGGCTCTGAG